>NC_056731.1:1652721996-1653021996 GCF_019279795.1 Protopterus annectens | reverse complement strand
TAGAGTTTGCAGCTAGCTGCAGGAAGTGTGGGGGGAGATTGTGAAGGGACAAAGTACAGGGTTTTTAGCTTAAGTAAAAGTTTTTTTTTATTGTGGCGGTGGGTATGGGGGAGAATTTTAAGTTGCAGCTGTCTTGGTGGTAGTGGTGATAACTGTAGGAATGTTGGTAGTTAGGTTAGCTATGGTGTCAATGACGTAGGAATTGGTGAAGGTGGCAAGTTTGGCTGGAGTTTTGTCTGGGTCAGGGGATGGGTTGCTTTGAGAGCCTGGGAACAATAGTTGGTTAATGGAAGACCAGCATTTTTTGGGATTGTCTTTATGTTGGCTTTGTAAATGGAGGTAGTTGGCTTTTTTATACCTGATTATTAGTCATTTTGTCTGGATATGGAGTTGCTTGTATTGTAGCAGAGTTGAGGGGTCTTTGTGTTTCTGCCACGATTTCCAGATTTTATCCCTTATGGATATGACTCCTTTGGTTGATTTTGAGACCCAACTTGCATAGTTATATTTTATCTATTTTTGATGGGTGGGTGCTTACCTATTTAGGATGTCTAGGAATGTTGAGTTAAAGAATTCAACAGCCTCATTAAGTGGTAGGGATCTGAGGGTTCCCAATTTACTTTAGCTAAGGTTTCATTAAATATGGATGGTTGGAACTTAGTTAAATTTCTGGTTGATTTGTATTGGTGTTGGCCTGGGGTTGGGGAAGATTTGCGTAGGATAGATGCTGGGTGGTGGTCGCCAGTGGTATTAGGTAGTATGCCTGCAGTGGTGATATTGTTAGAGTTGGACACTAATATCTACTCTATTGTGGAGCCCCAATTCTTATTGTGGTGTTGGGAGAAGTTGTAAAGGTTTATGTTTTTTGAGGGGGTTCTTTTGGGCAATGTCTAGCCAATCAATGTTTACATCACCTAGGATGATGGTTTCATTATCTATGTTTTGGGATGTCCAGGCAAGTATGCTCTCTAATACTGGTATGCTGTTTACTGCAGGAATATACAGAGCAATTATGCAAATGTTTTTATGATTGTTAAGTTTTAATATAGAAATTAGTACTTCAGCTGGGGAGAAGCTGGGTGTTGGTTTTGAGTAGGAAAGTAAAGTACATTTGTTAGGGAAGAGTATTGCTACTCCCCCTCCTCTCTTGTAGGGCTGATCAGCTCTTAGGCATGGGTAGTCTGGGGGGAGAAATTCTGTGTCTTTTACATATGATTTCAACCAGGTTTTGGTAGCTGCTATAATATTTGGGTTGTTTTTTGTGCGATCCACGCCTGGAGTTCAGATATCTTATTTCTAAGGCTTTGGTGATTTATGATTGATAGCATGTGAAATTTGCTTGGTTTGCTGGGGCTGTGGGGGGGGGGGTGGACCTGGGTTGGGTTGTATTTCACCACACTGGGATATAATACTTTGGCAATTTATTTGGATTGTACTTTTTCAGTTTTCTTCCTAAGAATGGTATAGTTGCTGCTAGTTGTATGATGATGCAGCTGTCTTTGGAAAGGTAGAATTTTGACTTTGGATAGTACAGAGGTATTAGCTGTGAATAAGCTAGGGTGGATGTCCGAGTAACTTGATGAATGTGGTTTATGTGTGGTGGTTGTACATGTGGGTGTGTGAGGTATGCTGGGTGTCTGGAGAGTTGTGATCATTATTAAGAGACAGAGTATAAGTGAGAGAAGTGAGATCATAGTAATAGTAGTGATGGACATGATGGTGGTTGAGTACAGTGTGATAGAATGAATATGAGCAGGATAGCTAGAGTTTAGGGGATGGAGCACTATATGGCCGTATTTAGAATGGATGGTCTAGAATACTGTGTGTGTTGTACCTTTAAGAAGCATTTCAAGGACAGCACGTGCATATAAATAGCAAGCACATGCTAGTTTCAGTGCCATTTTGAGAGTGCAACCAGAGGGTGAGCATGTATGAGTGTGATAGTTAGTCGTTTACAAGTTTATCTAAGTTAAAGTTATTAATCCTCAATCCTGATGTGTTTGTATGTAATAAAGCTGCTTAAACAGAACCCACAGATGTTTGTCTGTTTTATCCTGACCAGTTGAGCGACAGGTGGGGCAGTAGAGTAGTTAGGAGGTATGGTATGAACTGGTGGAGAAGGTAGGGGAGTTATGGGCTAGGCAGAAGAGAGGTGTGGCAGGGGTCAGGTTAGGTATAAGGTTAATGTTACATGAGGTGGGCAGAGGGGAGAGCGAAGTGATCGTATAGTGAATGGGGCAGGCCGCCCCTGCAGGGACAAGAGTTGAAAAAAATATTAGTTTAAGGTGAGTAGTAAGCTTAAGATATCAGTATCTAACAAAAGATTAGTCTAAGTAGCTCTGGAATGCTTTAAATAAGTATCACTGTAGGCACACAAACAGGGTTGCTGGGCAGTTACAGAGAGGGTTGTGATTAGTATAGAGAAGGCTAAAAGCAAAAAGCAGAAATTTACTAATTTCTTCTTTTTAATTCATATCTGTGTGCCACTTCTTGAGATTAGGTTTGATCTTGCATTTGACAATAGCAACAGCAAGAGTGTAAGAGATTATGGTTGGTATTTATAGGCATTATGTGAACTCCTTAAGGCTATCCACCCTGTACTTGAATGAGTGCAAGTGAGACACTGTTCACAGAAGGAAATTACACTATTGCTCAGTGGTAGGGAATAAGCCTAAGCAAACAAAGTCATAATGAGATGTAAATAGAAACAGTGTAAAGCAGCATATGCTGAAGAAGCATTCCCTCGTCTATCTGAGATTTGTAGAGAAATTATCCCGCTTTTCTGCGCCGTGCACAGATACATTATATAAAGAGAAGTCTCACTTATTCTATCTACATTGCAGTTCTCAGAGATGCTATCAGCTGCTGCTAGCCTTGCTATTTCCCATTGTGAGCAGCTTGTCCTGACTGAACCAAAACTGCTTGCACCCAGCAATGCTCACCGGTCAAGATGGCAGAGATATAAGCAGAGAACAACACATTACAATTTTGATAATCAGGAGATGCTTGAAAGGTTTAGATGGACATAGATATTATAATGGTCTTCGTGAGCGTGTATGACCCACCTATAGGAATACTGAAAGAATGCATATACTTTCTATCCCTGTGGATACTAAGGTATGTATAGCCCTTACTATACTTGCCCCAGGACCTTCTAGATACAGACTGGTGACATGTTGTGTATCTCACAGGCTTCTGCCTTAAGGATACTGCAGCAGTTCTTGGATATACTCTTACCATGTGAGGATTAGTACATCTATTTCCTGGTGTCACCTCAGGACCGAGCCATGTATATGTTGCCTTTTATGGGGTGACACATTTCCCTGAGGTACTTGCTGCAGTAGACTGCAATTATGTTGTAGTGAGGACCCCATCTGATCCACAGGGAGAGTGGTACTGCAGTAGAAAGGGTAACCATACCTTCATTTGCTGGGTAATGTGTGATGTACGGGGGTGCATCACCAATGTCTCTGTCCAGTATCCTGGCAGTGCACACTATTTCCAAATCTGGCATATTATCTCACTCTACCACCTCTTCCTGTGGTAGGATACCCAGTGATCATTTTGTTGGTAAGTAGAAAAATAATTATTTTCTCTTTTTTCTGTTTTAAGTAGTTACTCAAGGCAAAATATATTGCCGTATACTAAACCAAATTTTCTTTGTTTAGTCCCTGCTTCTCTCTCTCTCTCTCTTTTATTTTTGTATTTTAGATGATGCTGGATATCCACTGAAGCCATGTCTCATGCCACCAGTGAGAAATCCAAGTGAAGCTGCAGAAGAGAAGTTTAATACAGCCCTGTACCAAAGCTATATTGTCACTGAGAGGGTCTTTGGCCTCCTGAAAGGTCATTTTAGATGTCTGAATGAGTGTTGAGGTGCCCTTCAGTATGACTCAGTTACTGCATGCAGGATGTTTACTGCCTGCTGCATTCCGCACAGCATGATCATGAGAAGTAACCTATGGTGTCACTGCAGCTCCCAGTTCCATTCCTACTATGACTAATGATGACCAGCCAGCAGCAGTAATAGTAATGGACCCCTATGTGGCAGGTTCTTGCACAGTGTATATGGAAGCACTTATAAAGAGGTGGCGTCTAATCCAGAACTGTAGGTCATGACATTCAGGTTAGTGTTTCCTTTCTTGTAAAAAAAAAACACATACAGCCAGATTGAATAAAACCTACACAGCCGGTTTACCCCGTGTGCCCATTGTGCTGTGGTAGCACACCGCTTTGGATTCAATAAGTGGCTCAACATGGTGTGCAGAGCTGTGCACAGCTGTGCAAACAAGGTGAACTCTGTGGCACGCAAATTACAGCAAAAGGAGCTGAATTGTATACTAATCAACCAATCCAAGATGGAGGAACTGTTAAACAAGCTATAAAGCAACCATGTAGACTCAATACTGGTTTGCCTGTGAATTCCAAACCTATTGGAATAAAGGCACTGAAACGAGTCTACACAGAAACAATGTTTGGGATGCTGTTGCTTTAATTCATGTGTATGTGCAACAGTCTGAAATCTATGCTGCTGCTGCTAATAGACCAAGGTCAAGAAGGAGAAGAGTTTTCAGACCCCGGGTAACTTATCACAACTTACATAATATGGAAATTGTAGAGCGCTACAGGGTGGCTAGAGACACACCACATGAACTCTGCAACCTTTGTCATCCTCAACTCAGATCCAGGGCAAATCGAGGGGAACCTATCCCAGTGAAGACAAAGGTATGTGTAGCACTTAGAAACTTAGCTACATGTACCTTTCAGAGACCAACAGGTGACATGCTGGGGTGTCACAGGCATCAGCATCCAGGATCCTCAATCAGTTCTTAAGTGCTATGCTCCAACATGCTAGGGACCACATATATTTTCCCCATACTCCTGAGGATAGGGCCAGAAATATGCAGGAGTTCTACCCTGTAGTAAACTACCCTGAAGTACTGGGTGCCATAGATTGCACACATAAGGTACCACTCAGGGAACAGGAAAGGTTCTACGTTAATAGAAAGAACTTTCACTCTAGTAACTGCTAAGTTGTGTGTAATGGCAAGGAAATCACCTTGAATATGTGTGTGCTGGCAACCCTGACTGTTACCATGACTCACATATATGACACACCTCCCAACTGCATGAGATATTCACTAGGGGGGATATCTCACATGGTCATTCACTGGGGGATGCAGGTTATGCACTGGAACTGTGGTTGATGACACACATCAGAAATACACACTCATCCACTGCAGAACACCATAATGTGGAACCCACTCAAACCAGAAATATAGAGCATGTGTTGGGGCTACTGAAGCCATGGTTCTGGTGCCTAGATACATCTGAGGGAGGCCTGCAATACAGTCCATGGACATGTACTGAAATATTCACAGTATGTGCCATGCTACACAACATCATCCTGAGAAAACAGCTTTAGCAGGATCACCAAGGGGAAGAAGCACACATCCCACCACCAATGCCAAGGTCACCACAGCCACATACAAGTGAGGAGTCAGAGAGGGAAGTGGTTGCTGCTGTGGGTGTAGGCAGATGTAGGCATGCTCAACATACCCTCACATTGGCTGAGATACAACTCATAGCACAGTCACTCACTCACCACCTAAGGCCCTAAACACCTTCCTCCTACACACATGCATATACTAACATTGATGCCAGGCAATTCTCACATCCTTTACCTCCCCATGTATTGTCTGTGTACTACTTGCATTAGACAGAGTTAGCCCTGAACTACAACTGTTGCAACTGCTGGATTTACAAGATAAGTGTTGAAACTGGAGTGTATTAATATGAATGATTGTCATATCCTTGCATTTTGTTACTTGGTAAGTAAATGACGTGAGATTTGTACAGAAATTACATTAACGTGTGACAGCAGAGACTTATTTGACTTATATGTGTCCTTTATTAAGGATAAGGCCTCAGGCATCAAACATTCACACAGCCATACCTCTCAAATGTAATGATGGTCACTGCATGCCCTCAGTTTATTACCATGCGTTTGTACTGGAAAATCATTAAAGAGAGAAGTTAGAAAGCAATGATACACATTGCAGTTTCAGACTTCATAACCCTCACAAGATCATTCCTTATAAAGTTGGAAAATGTTGATGCTATGACTAGACTAGCTTTCTAAGACCAATATAAGTCGAAGGTACAATTACCAGTTCAACATCACAAATGCAGATGTACTAAGCACTAAGTCAGCTATGCACCATAAGCATCAGACACAAAGCTTATGAATCCATGAATCCAAAAGATACAAAACAAGGATATGGCACAGTTATCATCACATGCACAATGTGTTGGGGGGAGCCTAGCCTGACACAAAAGGTTGGTGAGTGTGTGTGTAAGTAAGAAAATGAAACAGGCAGATATTTGGATAAACCAACAAATGGCCAGTGAGACAGAATGAGTTTTAAGCTGCATGGCTGAACCATGTAACTGTTTTGTGTGTGTGTGTGTGTGTGTGTGTGTGTGTGTGTGTGTGTGTGTGTGTAGGATTCTTCCAGGTGAAAGTGGTGTGTGAGTGTCTACGTGAACACATTCTGGCTCTGCGATAGCTGTACATCTTGGTATGTCAGACAGGTGTGAGCTGTGCATGGCAAAGATGGCAGTTCATCGTTATCATCCCCGACCATGAGAACTGTCTCTGCCAGGAGTTGCGCTGGCACATCCATGTCCAGTGTCAGATGCACTGTGGCAACCTTAACATGACTGATGCCTGCTGGATCATCTCCCCTCATGAGTATGCCCAGGACCACAATCCCATGGCCTGCCACATCTGGATGTGGACAGCTCACCCACTGATGGAGCAGTGCCACAATGGGAGTGTGATTGGGCATGGCCACGTTGGCTAACAGCAGATTATGTGGCTGACCTATGCCCACTAGGATGCCGTCCCCCTCCCAGCAGACATTCCATCACAGACACCGCTCATTCCAACGTGTCATTCATCTGATCCATTGAATTGGCAACACAGTGGAGGCACTCATGCATGTCAGCCTGTGCCACATCTTCAACCCTAATCATTTCTCTGGAGCAACTTTAAGAATGTGACTGTGCCTCCATGGTGGCCCTAAACATACATTGAGTGGCACTGGAAGAGACACCTAGATCAGGTGTAGGATGGACAGCAGGCCTCCTCCAAGCACCCATAACAACCCTCCTGTGTGGCTATGGTCAGAGTCAACAGGCACTGAAGCCACAGTAAATACTCTTACCTGATCAAGTGTTTTGCCCTCTACCTGTCCAATATCTGTGGGCTGGATTGAGTAAGCATAAGCCTACTGACTATCTCCAATGGAATTTCAGAGGATGGCCGTATGTCAACCTCAGTGTCAGACTGAACATCTGCACTCCCTGACTGTGTCTCTCTTTGGCCACCATCATCATCAGAGTCTGCTAATACTCTGGCATCAGGTGGTAGAAGTCCACACTTCCACTGTCAGGGTCACCTGTGATAACAAGAAACTCACACACAGGAAATATTAATACATAAACTACTATACTCTGATATATTGCTACAAAATAACAGTGCTGCCACTATTAGACAGTACAACAGTACACCCAACAGTTCTAACATCAACATTACACACTAAAATATTTCTTTGAATTGCTCATCAGTACTGACATAAAATGTTTGGCTTACCGTATGCAAATGATGGTATCCTCTGCATGCCCTATGGTCCTGAAAGACATTAAGCAAATATTAAGGACAATAACACCACAATTAATAGTAACAGAGGGGGGTAATACTTTTCCCCCTTTATAACAGAGGGGGGTAATACTTTACCCCTTTATATGTCCATTAACTATACTTTCAACAAGAACTCGGATGACAACTCAGACTTAAGATAATCAATCAAAATGTGTTGTTAACTGTAGCAATCTTCAATCTTCTTGTGAACCAGAAGTATTGTATTGATTTAAATTGTTTTAGTATACAACAGTATTCAACAACTGAGATACAAAAGGCTACCTGGAAACTCTTCCTGGGACATGCTTGCTGTCCCTACAACAGTAGCACCAATGTCAAGGCCATGCTGTTCTGCACTTTCCTGGGAGCTGTCTGGATCCCTGACAGTGGAGAGGAACTTTTCATTTGCTGTTTCTGGTTGCTCTGTAGCATGCCCCCCAGTACCCATCTGATCACTGCCCACTGCAGTTGCTTTCCACCATGCAGATGAGATCATGTCAGTGGCCATATGGCAACCTGGTTATATGTCCTGCTGTGGCCACCCATTGCATTAACATCTGTGAGAATCTGCTGCCAAATCTGCATTCTGACATATCTCCATGCCCCCTGTCAAGCCTAAAAGCATCAACAATGACCTGATTCTCAGGGTCAGTGAAGGGTGGCATAGTATTAGTTGTCCTAAAAGACAACAGAAGGATAATGCACATATTTATCACATAACTAGAAAATAACTGTTCCCAGATAAAAAGAGAAATGGTAGCATTTTGGTATTACCCCCTGGAGAAACATAAAACAGTCTAGAGATCTGAAATATGAACAACAGGCTGGATGAAAAAAAAGGAGAGTAACAATAACAACATATGTGCCATAACACAAATGCAGCTTTGCTCCCCACCCCCCAAAAGAACAGGTAAATGACACATTTTGCTAATAAACTATCATTGAAATGCTAAAACTGCTATCAAATGAACTGTCCCTGAAGCATGTCTATGAATTTAACACAGAACATTCCATTTAAGGTATTGCCAGTCATGTATACCTGTAAAATGTCCTGACAAACATACCCATGCCATCAGTACACTTCTAAATAATACATACATATAAAGGTGCAAAAGCCTTTGTTAATCAAAAAAAATATATATTAAACTATTATATATATATTTCTTAACTACATTCCAGCATATGCACTATGTAGCTGACAAAATGCAAACATACATTCTGAAGTTCAGTAATCCTCTGTACAGATATATCCCAAAGTAACAGCCTCTTTTCTGTTTTCTCCACATAAACCAGTCTCTTCGCCTTCAGTTTCCCTAGCTACATTGTTGCCTTTTTATGGTGTAGATTCAGGGCTGTCAGCAAGGTGAAGATGAAAATCAGGTGTGAACTCATTAAAATTGCTGAATCCCAAATACTTGGCTCTGTGTAGCTGATGTAAACATAGAGCAGGCACTCCCTCAGTGTTTGTTTTTAATAGATAGCAACTGTGAATAATTATGGGTTGGGAGAAGGAAAACACAACAGCACTGCAAGCTGCTCTACATCCAATGAGTGTGTCAGGTTAGACTTACAAACTTTTAGAAGTAATTTTGTAAAAGCTGGCAATATAAGTAAGCAACACACAACTAACAAGTTCTATTCATTAACATTTGTTAATATCTGCTATGACTTCGTGGATAGAACAGATGCTAGTTATCTACTGAATGTGCTATGTTCTTCATCTGTAACCATGTTTGTAATATTTTAATTGCTAGGATTCTTAATCTGTAACTATGTCTGTAATATTTTAATTTGTGGAGCTTTTCTCCCCGGGCCTCTGCTGAAAATGGACTTGTGTCCAGTTGGACATTCCCGGTCAACAAATGTAAATAAATTAATTAATTAATTAATTAATTAAAAATGCTATACCAGTGGCAGAAATGCCCTGCTGTAAACTGTAATCTGTATAACTGGAACGTGCATATGTGCAATATATGCACATTTTAAAGATTACTTTCAGCTATCTGTAGTATAGTGTGTATCTGTTAGGACTTACACTTAAATGTAATACGTCAGATGAAAGAGTTATACAACTGTGTTAATGCATTGTATGTCGCATATGATGGTACTAATTTTATCTCTTTTTTTTTTCTCTCAACCCAACTCCTATCTCTCTTTTTTATTTTCTATTATGTGTCATCAAAATGTCTCCATGTCATCCAAGTGTACCACATCACTAAATGCTACACATTACAATGAGGTAGGCCAGCCCCAGTGGATCATCCTGCCCCCACTCCTCAGGCTTCATCAGTAATGCCAGGTATGTCTGGGAGCCAACCTGGCAGCCCTGCCTCTGCTGTGCCTGCACTATCTGTGCCCTCAGGTAGTACTTCCCCAGAAGCAGATGCAGTGGTACCCTCTGGGAGCAGTGGCAGAAATGGTGATTGCATCAGCTGCAGGGAGTTGCCAGGGATGGTGTGTAGGTTCATGCACTGAACCATTGGTGTACACCTACGTCACACGGAGAGGCTGCTCTCCCTCATGGTCCGTAAAGTAAGGGGACATTGATGACAGTCCAGTGAGTGAGGTCTCAATTTTCCCTGTCTCCAAGCTTGATGTCCATGAGCCTGTGTTGTCCCTTCCCTCACCCCAATCGTAGTGTCCCCAATCTTTTGTGTCCATCACCATCCCCATCTCTTGTCTTGTTTGTTTTGTTTGTTTGCATTTGCTTCCACATGTACCCAATTTACCTGACCCAGACATATTTATGTCCCTTACCCAGCAGTCATTTCTTACTGAATTAAAAAAAAACAAACAATGGGCACCTGTCCCACAAAAAAAAAATCACCCCATACATTGCTCTCCATTTCACACGTGTCTTATTGACACACTTGATTTGATCCAGTTGGCTATACAACATGATTGTGTTGTTCTCACCCCTCTTTGTGGAGGTGACAGTCCAAATTCAGTTAATATTCTGCACATATTTTCAGTTTACACTGTTAAAGAAATGTATAGCTACAGTTCTTTCCTACCTCCCTCCTAAACATTCCTGTATTGCTTTCCTTTTGCTCTTCCTCCTGCTTGCTCCTCATTTCACCAACTTCCTCTCTACTCCATTTTAACACCTATAATCTTGTCAAAAAATAGAATCACACACAACACAACACACATGCGTAGCAGAAAATGCAATGGATCCCTTTACTTTTTGGCCACTGTGTTTGCCCGGAGTTTCACATCACACACCAATATACACCAACAGTGAGCAACTGTACAAGGCTGTGGTTATCTCCACTCAATGCCGCTTAACTCTGCTGTGTTATGCCAACACACAGCAACATATGTACTATAATGAATTCACGTCATTGCATTGTCACTGTTTATGTAAAAGTCTTTAAAAAGTATTAGATACACCTGGATTCAAACACAGTATTAATTGGGCTAAAAAAATGAATCAATGCATTTACACCTGCTGCCACAAAGTCGGTTATACAGCAGGTGTGTTAAATAGACTCAATAGTAACTCTCAGACTTTTCACAATGTGACTTGCATTTGCGCACTGCTTAACTACGTCCAAACATGAAAAGTATTGAAAATGTGTAAATCACATGCGCAAACACTTTGCCAACCATCACACAAACAGCACTATGGAAAAGTAAATATTATTATGTATTACTGCTGTTTACTGCCCATTTCCTGTCTATAACAAGAAATTACATGTGGAAACATAGCAAACTGAAGGCCCCTATCTTTTATGATATGGGAAAGTGCCAGCATAGCCAGCTGGAGTTTTGTAAAGAATGATATGTCCTTTGAATATCAAACTGATTTATACAAGATGCTTGCATTACAAATGTATTAGAACTGTATGTTATTTGTACATCAAACTGATTTGTACCGATGTTTGTGCTGAAAATGTATTTGTGAGGTTCACTTGTGTTAGAATGTATCAACAGTGCACCCTGCTAAAATGAAAATGAATGTACATGTATTATTGTAACTGAATTAAATGTATATGTTTTAATAGAGGATACTGGGACAGCAACAGTTAACCAGCTAGCTTGCTTTAAGAAAAATAAAGGAAATGTAAATGAGCTGTTAAGCCATTAAAATGGCACCCCACAGTGCAGGAATATAGTGAACCTTAGCTTAGAGAGTGTTTTTCTTTATTTTTATGAGTCTGTCCCTCAATGTTAATTTCAATATGTTCTGTGATTTGAACTCTGTAGTTTACTGTAAATATATATTCAATATTTTCATGTTATTTTATTATTTTTTATTAAATATATTTAAAATTTTTATTGCGACTGGTCCTTGCAAAACGTATCTAACCTTTGAGAGTACTTATATTTATTTTGTGACACTGTGTGGGCCACTCCAGAAGGCCTAGCTGTCTTGGTCAACTACTATCATTAGTATTAATATTACACAGTATAACTGGACACCCTTTGTAAGAACCTTATAGTAACTGACTGGTGGCAGTGAATCTACCTTATAGTTTGGGCAAAGCTGGTAGAGCAGGTAATCTGTGCCTGCCTTTCCCAGGTGTGTGTGTGTGTGTGTGTGTGTGTGTGTGTGTGTGTGTGTGTGTGTGTGTGTGTGTGTGTGTGTGTGTTTATGTCCGGAAAATTAAATCTTAAAGAGTGTGTGTGTCAGCTACTTGGGCCAGTACACAAAGCACTGGGTTCACAGAGATGGTCCTAGTGGAATCGGCTTGTACACTTGGCTGAGGCCTTAACCCTACAGCTGTACAAGTGGGGAGTCTTATTGAGGACCTGAAGGGAGGCAGATACAGAGACATCCAGACCTCAGGCTGAGTGTTGTTTTCTGTGTGCTCGTAAGGGAAAGTGTACCTGATGCAGAGAGGTCTGCATGTGGAAATACTGAGTGTATCCATTTGTATTCCAAGTGCACATCCCTCTCCAGTGTCAGTGGTGAGGATTCAGGCTCCTTGATTACTGGCCCAGTGTGGGAACTTCACATATTGGTGGCTATTACATATTGGTAGCAGTGGTGGGCATCACACTATCTAACAATATTTCACATATTTACAATACAACCATGTGTTAACTCCCCCCAGGCACTGCAACCCTGGTGTCTCAGTACTTTTTCCACACATATATCACCTACACTACAGACATTAATATCAAATGTTGTGTGATATGCAATGCACATCAATCTGGTAACATGTAGAACTAGAACTATTGACTATGTAAATCTAAAAAGCCTCATATGCAAGGCTAGGGAAAGTATTAGCATGTACCTTATCTACATGGACGTAGGTGACCTTCAACACCCTTGGCCAAACCCATTTTGGTCTTGTCAAGAGTATATCTTGCTTATTAAACATTGTGGACTTCTTTTATAATGAATCCAAAGACCTGAATGAGAGATAAGACATACCACTATGTTGATTTATCCAAGGCCTTTGACACTATTTTTCATTCAGGTATCATAGAGAAACTCTTCCATCTGGGGATTAACCTGTACATTAGTAGATGGATAACCAACTGGCTCACTGACAGAATGCATACTGTCAAAGTTGTGGACTGCACCTCCAGAACTAGACCACTTACCAGTGGAATACCACAAGGATCTGTTCTGGCCCTCAACTGTTTGGAAATTATTTCTCTGAAGTTCAGGCAAAGGTAGATGACCTGTGGCTTACCAGGTTTTCAGAAAACTGTCAACTAGATGCAGTCATATAGAGTCCCCCAACTATGTCAACATATTACAGAAGGGGATGGCACAGAAAAATGATTGGTGCCAAACGCACGGACTGAACCTTAAAGCATAAGATGCCTCATTGCCCCTTTGGCACTGAAGGTCCTCTGCTAATTATGATATACATAGCACCCCTCTAAGTTAAAACACAGTATTGAGAGACTTGGGAACACATGTTGATAGCAATCTACACTTCAATCACTGTGTGTTCATAGTGTTGAGACACATATTCTATATTGTGCACCTCATAAATAAGGCCATCACATCCAAGACCAGGGAAGTCACAGCTCTGCTGTACTCTGCACTTTTCAGAGCACTGAGTACAATGCTGCCTTCCATCTGTACCTCACCAGACACCTGCAGCAAATGGAGAAAATACAAAGGTTTGTGACTGAGAGAATCCAAGGCCTCTACAACATGACATACATGGAAAGACTGAAAGACCTGTCACTGTACTCAGTATCATGCAGGCTGCTGAGAAGTAACCTATGCTTTGCCTACAGAGCAGACTCAGACTCTGCCCTACTGGAAATGCTGGACATCTGCAAATCAAATGGAACAAGAATAACTTGCTTCAGGGATCTCAACCTAGCCTGTGACTTAAATAAAACATCCTGGGGAAACAGATGTCTCTCCCAGTGATTGCCATTTCTCTGTAATAGGCTCTGACTGCATGTGAAGCAGTGCTGTTCAATGACCCTATCCAAACTAAACCTTGACAACTGCATGGGTGATTGTTAATTCACCCCTGGGGTGGCACCTGTGTCCCTCATGGACAGGGACAGTGAGTGCTGATCACAAAATCATTCTGCTAGCAATGACTGTCTAACTATGATCAATAATGGTACTTGTGTTTTTACATGGCTAGGCATGTAAACACCCTAGGACCATTAGGCTAGTTACCTCCTATGAACCTATGATGCTATAAACCTATACAGGCTTCCCAACATCTTCTCTAACATGCCCTGCTGATGTCATCCACTATAATCTGACCTGCAGTCTTGTAAAATACAGACTTGTGGTGCTTGCATAAAGTATTGAGTTCTGTAGTCTATGTACTTAGATAGGTAAGGATTCTGTTCTCACTGCAGTCAAGTATGCGTGTGTGTGTGTGTGTGTGTGTGTGTGTGTGTGTGTGTGTGTGTCTAGCCCAAGGAGCAGAATTATGTATCCTACAGTTACAGCTCCAATCCTTGGATTTACAGTATTTTGATAGTTGCACATGCCTACAAATCCATTTCATGCAGACATTCCAACATCTTCTCGCCAACATGCCCTGCTGATGGTATCCACTATAAGTGGTTCTGTGGTTTTGTAAAAGTCAGACTTGCTATGGCATTTGCATAAAGTACTGAGTTCTGTAGTCTGTGTATTTAGATAGGTAGGGCTTCTATTCTCACTGCAGTCAAGTGTGAAGTGTGTGTGTGTGTGTGTGTGTGTGTGTGTGTGTGTGTGTGTGTGTGTGTGTGTGTGTGTGTGTGTGTGTGTGTGTGTGTGCTCTTGCCTGACACTACAGAGGGCCTTTTACACCAGCATGTGGGACACTGGTATTACCATATTTTCCTCAACAGACACTGTTGATGTCATCAGCTATATCTGATTTGTGGATATGCACTATTCCTAACAGGGCAGAGTCAGAGACTGGCCTGGAGGCCAGGCAGAAGTCTTTTCATCCTATACAATACAGATTACAGTGACATGACTTTCAGTCTATCCACATACATCACGGCATGGTTTGTAGGCCCTGTGTTTTCTTGGCGAGAAACCCCTGCGGTTTCTTCAGCTGCTGCATGTATCTGGTGAGATACATACAAAAGAAAGTATTATAGGTTCATAGGTTCATAGGTTCATACTAGGCTATCTGCCCTAGGGCATTTATAAGCCTAGCCAGAGTGTGTTTGGCTTTCGCCACCCATTTTAAATTAATTTTGCTATGCCCTTTTTCGAGGTTAGTATACTGTGCCTCTGTCTAACAGTGACACAGAAGTGATACCCGGGGTAAACCTATGATCCCCCATCCACTCATCAAGATTCCTCTTGAAGAGAGTGAATGAGGGACTCTGCCTAACCTGGACTGGGATTTTATTCCAGAATGAAGGGAGCCTCTGGGTTATGAATCTGTCCCTCCAGCATGTCCTATTTATTTCAGTGCTGAGGTTCAAGTCTCTCGAGCACGTAGCTCGATGGGATTTGGATTTTTTGAGGTGCAGCATGTCCATTAATTCTAGGTTGGACATGGCTTTATACGTCAGGCACAGATCGCCTCTGAGCAGGCGGTATGCCACTGAGTAGAGCTGGAGTTTCTTTAACCGGGCAGCATATGGCATCTGTTTGAGCCCTTTGATCCTCTTGGTGAGGTACTTTTGGGGTCTTTCCAGTTGCTGCAGGTGTCTGGTAAGGTACATCCCAAAAGGGGCATTGTACTCAATTATGGGTCTGATGAGGGATGAGTAAAGAGGCACGATGACCTCCCCTGATCTAGATGTGAATCCCTTCATGATTAGGTGGGCTATATAAAATGTTTTTCTAACCACTTTGGCCACGTGGTTGTCAAATGAGAGATTGCTATCAACTTGGGTCCCCATATCCCTGATTACTTCTTCCGTACTAAATGGATTACCACCTATGTGGTAATTTGTGGGCACTTTGTTTTTGCCAATGGGGATGACTATACACTTTTTGACGTTTAGCTTGAGGCCATGGCTCTGGCACCAGTTGTCTGTTTCTATGAGGCCCTTTTGGAGGATGCTTGTGTCGGCTGGAGAGTCGATTATAGCACCCAGTTTGCAGTCATCTGTGAACTTGGTCAGCCACAGTCCTTCCATGTTGGCCTGTACCTCCGAGAAATATATACCGAACAGGAGAGGTCCCAGGACTGAGCCTTGTGGGATGCCACTTGTAACTGGTTTGGAGTCTGACATGGCTCCAGCAATTCTAACCATGTCGGTTCTGTCCTTGAGCCAGTTTGCAACCCATCTAGTGACATAGGGGTTTATATTTAAGCTGGTGAGCTTATCTATAATGCCCGTGGGGTATTGTATCGAAGGCTTTTGCGAGGTCCAGGTAGGCTGTGTGGACCACCTTCCCCTCGTCAATGGCCTTGGTGACTGTTTCAAAGAAACCGACCAGGTTTAAGAGGCAGGATCTGCCCTTAACAAAGCCGAACTGGGTAGGATCCAGTGTCTGTAGGTCCCCAATATCTTTTTTTATGAGGTCCATGATGATCCTTTCCATAGCTTTGCAGACCAAGCTAGTCAGGCTTATGGGGCGATAGTTTCCAGGATCTGTTAAGGCACCACCTTTGTGGAGAGGGACCACTGTTGCTGTACGCCACTCTTTGGGTACATATCCTGTGGTAAGGCTGAGATTGAACAGTAGTTTTATGTTTGGGTTTAGCTCTTCTTGGAGTTCATGTAGGATGCAGCCCGGGACACCGTCTGGTCCCATTGATGCTGTGTTTTTTGCTTTGGAGAGGGCGGCTCTTACCTGAGCATCTGAGATGTCAGGGGGGCAGCAATCTGCTGGGATAGATATTTGCCCTTTTGGTGGGGAGGGGAGGAGAAGTTTGCACTGAACCTGTCAGCTAGGATGTTGGCAATGTCTGTGGGTTTGATGTATTTTTTGTCATTTTGGACTAAGTCTGAGCATATCTGGGAATTCCCACCCTGGTTCCTAACATAACTAAAGAAAGCCTTGTGATTATCCTTAGTGTCCTGTGCAATTTTTCACTCGAAGCTGGCCTTAGACTATTTTATGAGTGCCCATAGTTTTTTGCTAACACTGATCAGAGATGCCTTCCCTTTTTGGGATTTTGCTCTATCATGTAGTAGCTTCCTCCTTCTATTGTATAGTTTGTTTATGGCTGGGGTCTACCAGACAGGACGTCTGCCTTTGGAGGATTGGGTCTTGGTTTTATTTGGGATTGCATGATCCATGCATTCCTGAAGGTGTTCATAGAATACATTTATAAAGGATTCTGCGGTCTGGGCCATATTTTCCACAGGCCCAGGGGCTTTGAAGGATTCCACCTCGGTTTTGAGGAGTGTGAAATTTGCTTTAGAAAAGTTTTCGATTGTGGTTTTCTGGGCTGGGGGTGGGGTCGGGGTGTGAATATCCAGTGAGATTAGTTTATGGTCTGATCTTACCAGTGAGGGATGCACTTCTGGTCTGGAGCATAGAGTCCCCATGTTGGTGATGATCAGGTCCAGTATGTTTTCCCCTCTTGTGGGAGTGGTAACAAGTTGTTCCATAGCATTTGAGTTTATAAATTCTAGGAACCTTTCAGCTAGGGTGTTGGAGCTAGACTAATGCTCACAGTTTATGTTTGGGTAGTTGAAGTCGCCCAATATAATGGTGTTTGGAGAGACCTTCATATTTTCCAGTGTTCTCAGGAAGGCCAAGTGGGGTTCCTGGGTTTGGGAGGGTGGTCTGTAGCAGGCTATAAACTGGAAGGCAGTTTTACCCACTGTTAGTTGCACATGGATAGTCTCTGATGCTTCGTGCTGTGCCACCAACCTGGAGGTGTGGGTATCTTTGACGAATATTGATACTCCCCCTCCTTTTCTGGTTCAGTCCAAGTTTTGGGGCCGAAAAGCATGGTATGAGGTATAACCTGGTAGTGCTGGGGTGCTCTCGGGAGCCTTGAACCAGGTTTCTGTTACTGCACAGATATCGATGTTCTCCATGCTAAGAAGAGTTTTGAGTGCATGCATCTTGAGGTTTAGACTTCTGGCATTGAGTAGCATTACTCTTAGTTTCTTATCCCTTGTGATACCTATGGAGGTAGGGCTGTCTTTTGAGCCTTGCCTAAAAAGGCACTATGGGGGTCGCAAGAGCCTTTGCCAATATCTGAAAGCCCAGAGGTGACAGGTGCAAGCCCTCCCTAGCAAAGCATCATGGCTTGTCGAGTATGTCATCCCAGGCTGACAGGCATTGGATCCCCTTTGAATGACACCAATACCTAAGCCAATTGTTGAAATTGATCATCTTGTCTTCATATTGTGGCATCATTCTTGGTGAGGGTAAGATGTTACTCAAGGTCAGGGTCATACCGGCCTGGGCTACATGCTCAGAGAGCTCCTCTATGTCTCTTTTCATGTAGTCCAGGGAGGTACGTCTCAGGTCATTCACACCAGCATGGACAATGACTGAGTCATATTTGTACTTGCCTTGGAGTGACCTGAGTGTTGTGTTATGTGGCGGATCCTAGCACCCGACAGGCAGCTCACCTTGACCTTCTCCTTGTTCAGCCTGGTGAGCAGGACGTCAGTGTGCCTGACAATAGAGTCGCCCATTACAAGTGTATCAGGTGTGTTGTTTAGCCTTAAAGGCTGTGACTGTTCGGCACACTGGCTTTGTGAGCTATGTGTTGCACGTGTTTTGTTTTGGGGTAGCGGTTGCTTGGGTGTCTGCTTTGGAGGTCTCTGCTGCTTAGGCAGATTTTTATTTAGAGCCTCCGA
The DNA here is from genome assembly GCF_019279795.1 of Protopterus annectens. Taxonomy (NCBI): domain Eukaryota; kingdom Metazoa; phylum Chordata; order Ceratodontiformes; family Protopteridae; genus Protopterus; species Protopterus annectens. The sequence continues at coordinate 1,653,003,128 of NC_056731.1, read as the reverse complement.
GTATGTTTTTGTGTGTTTATGTGTTTGGTTTGCTGTTGTGGTAGGTCTATGTGAGACTGGAATTGTAGTGAGTGTGGTTTCCTTCTCCTCCTGACAGGTTTCACCAGTACTGAGTTGAGAGAGCTTAGCCTCCAGTTTGGCTTTATGGTTGCATCTCTCACATGTGTTGGAATTTGTTGGGAGGAGGAGAGGGTTGTCTGTGTACATGAGGCAGTTGTAACATTGCCTCAAGATTCCCAGATTCACCAGCTGAACCGGAGAGGAGATTGACAACTGACCTTTGGACATGCTAGAATAGTATTGGGAATTCCTTTATAACTGAAAAAAAAGGGCCAATGGGGAACAAGGTACTCAAGGGGAGTTTGTGAGGGTGTAGTGCTTTCAATTTTTTAGTGCTGACTTATATAATTGCTTTAGTGAGCAAGTGCCAGGTAACTTAAATGCAATGTCTTACAGGTAACTTAAATGCAAAAATGACAAACAGTAACTTTCTTTCAAGTGAAACAAGGAAATAAGTACAGTAAGCAATGCAGATGTCACTAGGGATCCACAGAAGCGCTGAAAAGCCGCGTTTTAGGTGGAATTAGCGTTTCAAGGAAATAACAAGCAAACAAGCATACAAACAAAGCTAGATTCAGCAGGCCTGGATCTAGTCTATGCTACAGCAAACAAGGTGTACCAATTTCAGTAAGAAACAGTTCAAATATGCAGGCACTATAAGCCTTTAACCAGAAAGTCCCAGCTCAGAAGGGCAGAGTCCAGCCTCTCCTCCCACAAGAGTGCAGACCATGAACCTTCTTAATGTAAAATAACTGGCCTGAAGCCCAAGTGCTTAAACCAGTACTAATACACTTTTAGAATAACAGACACTGAGCCCTCAATCAGCAGTTCCCAACTTAGAAGGATGTAAGCTACCTGTCCTGCCACCACAGTGCCAGCTACAAACCTTCCTAATGTAAAACAACTGGTCAGAGCCCAAGTGCTTAATCCAAAAGACTTAGAATGATAGCTACACTTTAATCAAGTTACTACCAAGCAGTAATAAATACAATTGAAAACTTTAAAGAATGCCTGGATTAGTGCTCAAGTTATACAAACAAAGCTAGATTCAGCAGGCCTGGATCTAGTCTATGCTACAGCAAACAAGGTGTACCAATTTAGTAAGAAGCAGTTCAAATATGCAGGCACTATAAGCCTTTAACCATAAATTCCCAGCTCAGAAGGGCAGAGTCCAGCCTCACCTCCCACAAGAGTGCAGACCACGAACCCTCTTAATGTAAAATAACTGGCCTGAAGCCCAAGTGCTTAAACCAGAATTAATACACTTTTAGAATAACAAACACTGAGCCCTCAATCAGCAGTTCCCAACTTAGAAGGATGTACTCACATACTCTATTAGTGTTCTGATGAGGTTCAAGTAGAGTGCTATCATACAGTCCTAAGATCTGAATATGATGGTGTGACTTATGATATGTACAAAATAGGCTTTCAATACCAGTGTGGACACTTGGTGGTTGAAGTTCAGATTGCAATCTACATGTGTTCCTAGTGCTTGCATCACTGAAATTTGGCATAGCAGGACTCTTGTCAATGCTGCAATTAGTATGGAATTACTCTTTTCAGAAGGACAGAATAAAGATGCATTTCTGCATTTATTTGTAGACCATGTGGCTTTTTCACCAATCATTTTTCTATATAAGCCCCTCCTGTATTATATCATCATAGGTGGACTCACTGATTATACCCAGTATGCAAGTATCAGCAAACACAGTAAGCCAAAGGCCATATACTTTACCCTGAACTGTTGAGAAATAGATTCCAAGCAGTAAAGGTGAAGCACAAATCTCTGGGGTACACCAGTGGTGACAGCTCTACCTGTACAGGTTGATTCACCAACTTTCACGGTATGTATTCTGTCAGTGAGCCAGTTGGTTACCCATCTAGTGACATGAGGTTTAATCCCCAGCTGGGAGACTTTCTCAGTGATCTCTGTGTGGGGGATTGTGTTCAAACCCTACGTCAGTTGAGGATAGCTAGTATGCACTGTCTTATCTATATCCAGGCCTATCACACAGAGTCAATGGGCTGTGACAACATCACAGATCACCTATCACATGACTCATCACATATACCTTCCTGACATGGTTTAGCACACACTTCAACACACCCTCCATATAGACTATGTTGGTGTAGAAGGGTGTTTTCAACATGCATCCATGTGAGTTGGGAAGCAGACAGCATCCAATCCATGTAAGTATAGACACATCCTGACTCACCTCATCTGTGAGGTGGATCATCATGCCATCATGGACCTTTTCTAAATGGACAGTAATGATATCCTGGCTATGTGCAACAGATATGTGTGAGTTGTTAATGCTAAATCATATCTGTTACATCTGTTAGATGACCTCAAAGAGATCTTCGAGGCCATGATTGATGACAACACCGTCATCTTTTTTAGCTTGACAAGCCCAAGGCATTTGACACAAATCCACACTGAGGTATTCACTAAGCACTGTCAGATGTGGCCATATACACCTATATCACCAAGTAGGGAGACCAGTGTATCACATACATGGCATCTAAATAGGTTGACATGTGTGAAGTGACCTATATCTCAGGTTGAATGATCAGTTCTGTACGTCAGGGCTGTCTGATATCCATTACTATCACAGATGACATATGCATCCTTTGTCCAAACAGCTGCCTGAATGCCTACCATTGATGCCATGTGTGGTATTAGTATAATATAGACAGTATCAGCACACACCAAAGATTGCTGCCACAGTCATGACAACACCTGCAATGACAAAAAAATAGGGGATTTGTTACATCAGGAAAGCAAACAGACAACCCAAGTAAAATGTGGACATCACACCCTACTATCATACCAATAGGTATATGACCTGTGTCCTGGGGTATATGGTAAGTGGAACATCCACCAGCATGTGGTCACAGTGTTGACTACTCCCTTGTATGTAACAGAAGTACTGAGTATGTGAAGGACATCCACATCAGAGGCCATATTACTTCCACAATTACCAGCCTTCATCACACCAATCACTAAGTATAATGCACCCTTCTTCATGTACCTCCCTACACATCTTCCAGTAATTTGTAACTGAAATGTACCACCTTTGTCACAATGAGCTGTCACACAGCTTATTGGCCATACCTGGGTATTCTTTTTGTGGCATAAACATTATTGTCTGACGGTGCGGAACCCCCATCAAGTTGTTACACCAGATGCATGTGTGCTACCTGTTCTGGTGATGCACACAATACATACATAGGTGTTATGCAACATTAATGGGATGGGTAACATTTGTGACAGTGTGGATTGTGCCATACACACACACACACACACACACACATATATATATATGTGTGTGTGTGTGTGTGTATAGATATACTGCATGAGGCATGCATACATGGCATTCAGGTAGCTAAGGCAATGCACAACAGCTGTATCAATTGTATGTAATATAAATTGATGCTTTTGTAATGGCTTTTATACATCATATAAATGAAATGTGAATGTATTCCTTTAAAAAAACACTTGTAGGTAAGAAAACATTTTCTTGTCAAACCAAACTTACCAATTACAACAGTGCCTAGTTTAATGACCCTGCTGGTTAACTGGGTTTGGTTAAGGTGATGTCACACCCCACAGGAAGTAGTTCAAAACCTGTGAACAACAGCACTGCCCATACTTTCTTCATTCTGGTTCTGGTAATTTGAATGATGGCAGCAACTATTAAAGCATGAGACTGTACTCTAAGCTGTGAAAATAAGGAGACCAAAATTATGGTCTAACTTCTTAGTGAGCCATACCTGGGTAAGATCCAGACATGCATAAGAGGCAGGGAGTGGAAAAAAGATAGACATCTGACAAGAGTTGGGGTGAGCAGGTCATCACTGACAGGTATCATCCATCCCAACCACAGGGCTGCCATAGTTATAACCACCTACATAAGTGAAGGCCTGACAAGCAAGCTGAGTGGGTTCACCAGGTAGCGGCAAGAAGACCACGGCTCTATAGTAAGCATAACTTTTTTCTAATTTTTTGGTCATATTAAACATAGGTTTAAAAATAAACTATAAAAAGGATGCATAATTGAAGATATTTGCTAGAAAGTATGTGTAACTGCAAATACATATCTATAATGTTATTATAATGCAAAAGAAAGCATAAACATATCTGTACACAGAAATGCATCTGTATACAGGTATATAAAATGTTTATGTGATAACATATTTGTCTGTATAAATACAATTAAATATATATATATATATATATATATATATATATATATATATATATATATATATATATATATATATATATATATCTGTGTGTGTATATTTCTGTAAATTACAGATATACATCTACATGAATACACTTACAGCTATATTTTCACATATATCAATGCATCTATTTATATATTAACTAAAGAAATTTGCACTGCCCCATGATTTCATTTACAGTATTACATTACCTTAATAAGTACTTATAGACCATTTTTGTAAAGAAAGGGTTTTCTTTGTGTAGGCCAGAAAATATTTATTAGTATAATAATTGCATAAGACAGTCATTTCTTCCACAATATTAACTGCACATAATAGATGGCTGAACTCTCAGTCAGGCACCATACTTTAGTCATAGTAGAGGTTGGGGGAAGGTGGATGGAGTGTCAAGTGAATGACAAGCACATACTTTAGTCAGAAATGACCAGTTGTATTACTTCTGTCTACATTTTTAAATTGTCCTCTTATATGTTTTCAGTTAGGCAGAAAACTATCAAACCACACGTTATTATACCAAAGTATATGTACAGCTAAAGACCAGAAAACATCCTTCAATTGCCACATTTTTCTGTGTGTGCATATACACCTTCTACCAGAATACAATTCACAGACTATTATATGCAAAGCATAACATTTTAAAACACCAGCATTCCACCAAAGAGACAAGCTGATCACACATATAAAAGTGTAACAATTTATTTCTAACTTGCAATAGAGGGAAGAGTGGCACAGTATGATAACTCAGATATTAATAAATATTTGAATAAACATATAGTAAGCAAGTACAGCACTGAGTGAAATACCTTGCATGTTAGTAGTAGTTATATCAGTGATAATCCATCCAGAACACCTTTCCCCCTTTTTCCACATGGGGTGGGGGTGTTACTTCAACAGTGACAGTCATCTAGAGTGAAGATTCACACTGCTGGAGCTAGCTCTGCTGTGGCTAGTTATATCAGTAATGCTAAGGAAAAAAAGAAGTGAGATACAGGTAAACAACAATTGTCATATCTTCACTTTCTAGCCAATGATAATATCAATTATAATAGGAGTCAGCAGAAGAGTAGAACAGCTAAACTTGTTGAAGCCGCTGGTAAGCATGAATAAAGTAGTAAATACTATTCTGCATTTAATTTCATTAATATATATAAGAAATAATTTATAAAGGATGGTAACTAAAGCACTATAGTGCATTCGGTACATTACTGCAACCAAATGTAAAATATGTCAGTATATGAGTGCAGTATTCTATCTTTAGCTGATTTTATAAGATGTAAGTATTTATAAAGGGTAGTTTAAGTACAATATTGCAAACAAATGCCTATCAGATAGTAATTTATGTTAATACAGAAGGCTGCAAAATGTAAACCCAACCAAAACTTGATAGCAATACCCTCTTTCTTACCAAGTGTGCATAAGCACTTCCCCTATCATTTCAACCCAAGTGTGCACAAGCACTTCACCTATCATTTCATCCCAAGTATACATAAGCCCCTCCCTTATCATTCTTACCATGTCCACATAAGCAATCCCCAAATCAGTGATCCCATGTGTCAGTAAGTACTTCTTGTACATTCTGTTTTACTTCAATAAAGATTTATAAAAAAATTGTTTTAGGTAGGAAGGTGAATGTTGTGTGTAACATTATGTGTGAATTTGTTATGTGTATTTTCTCTTTTGTCTCCACAACTTTTTTCTTCTGTTTGTCTTTTTTTTAATTATGCATTCTTTCTCTTTCTTATTTTCTTTCTTTTCCATATATGTTCATTTTTTTTACAGATCCAAAATCCTCAAGAGCAGTCTAGACGTGTACCTTTCATGTTAGGGATTGTTTACCCTCTTCCCTCCCAGGAACATCCTCACTGGGTCAGCATGGTGGCATTGGTCCTGTAGGCACGCTGGTATGTGGTAACCTTGCAAGCCTCACTGAACAAGGGCTTCAGGCTTTGGTTGAGGAAATGGTGGGACAGGTCATAGACAGATGGCTTCAGCCTGTTGAGGCACATTTTCAGTTATTGAAGACTCAACTTCCAAGGAGACAGCAATCACTGTGCCACCACTGGCCCTTGCCCCCTCAGCATCAGGGTCTTCTACGGCAACACCATTTGAGGATTTGTGAACTGGAGACAATTGATGGACACCACTCATCATCACCCCTCCTCCCCTTATCCTTTCTTATACACCCTCTTACCTACTTCCCCCCACACTACCTTCTTATATAAAAACACTTGAAAAAATAGGGGAGGTCTATTCCCACCAAAAACATAATGCCTCTCCTCTCCCATCTCCTCCAGCACAACTTTCTTGATGTATTCCTTCTGTGTCTCCGTGTTTATTGTCTCTCCCTCCTTTTTCAGTCTTTCCTATCTTCCCTTTGCCATTCTTTGAAGTAAACAGCAGGGTATCATCAAAAGCATACCCCTATATAAAACATTTTAAACCGCTTTCTGTTTTAAAATATTACTAATGAAATCTGCACAGTCCACCACTGGCCTTAAGTCCTTCAAGTGTGAATGCACATAGACACATCCTACTGTAATATCCAAATGCATATGGAGTCATATGAAGCCTATGGTCTTCACATAGTACTTCATATGTACTTAACACTTAACTTTAGGTACTTTACTCTTTTGCCATAGGTAGGCATATTTTTTAAAATGCCTTCACTTTTCCTTATTCAGAGAGAATAACCTTTGCTTAGCTTATTTGCATACACATGTAGCAGATATCTTTGTGGTTAACTGCTATGTAACAAATAAATCCCAGACTAAGAATGCTATTCTATGTCTTAATTGTATGCGGCATTATTCAGAAACTGCCTTCTGTCAGCATACCAGGAACTGTGAAGAGACCTTCTAGTCCTCAGATAGATAGGAACTAGATAGTGAGACCCAAACTGCTGTCTTTCAGTCTCAGTGCATGGTGGAGCAGCTAAATGTATTGCAGCTTACAAGGCAGGACTAGAGCTAACTGAGTGGAAGAACATCACAGAGTGTCTTCCTGCAACATATGCAAGGCATGGTACACAGAATGGTAACATTTGCACCGTGGATTATTATAGTGCTGGGGCTATAATAGTGGCAGCATAAGAAATCTGAACTGTGCAGTGCATCCCCACTGTATATGGTGCTATCAGATATCCAGGCAGGAGGCACAGCCTGATTGGTGTTATGGCTGCAAAACACTGGCACAGTTGTTCTAATATAGGCACACAGGCAGCCATGCTGTGGAAACAGTATTGCTATCACTATTATAAATGCAGTCCAACATTTATGCCATTCAGTGAGTTTGTACAACATGTCAGCCTGTGTGTCTGTCAGTGTAAAACCACTGCCAAAGTTGAAGGCTATGTTCGATGAATGTGTGATACTGAGGAAATGCACATTAAGTCTCAGCATGTAACAACACAAACACACACACATACGCACACACACACTCAACCCACTGTAAATGACAGAAATATTATTAACCAGTAGCACCAGACTATCAGCAGCAAAGACTTCCTTTTCATAAATCATCGGGTTGTTCATTTCAGATTAGAACACAGGAACTGTGAAATCGATTGGCAGAAGCATAGTGTATAAATAGGTCTCCTTGTACTTTTATGGTAACCTTACAACTGTTACTGAAGAAGAATCTAGATTTGCATCCTTCAGATGTTTGGCAGCACTACAAGTTTATAGCTATATCATGTGTCTTGTAACTGTTTCAAAGAATGTTAATGAAATGCTTCCCTTAACTACAGTGTGTCATACAGCAAAATTAAATAACACATGCTTTGATTATTAGTATTATTAAAACATTTTCTTACAGCTATTCTATGTCATTATATTTACTGCATATTCCACTGCAATTTGGTCTAATTATTTGTCCATCTTACAATACATTTATCTGACAAAATTGGTACTCTGTCCATTTGTTTGTTACCATCCGGAATGTTTGAAACAAATTCTACAAAATGCACTTCATTTTGCAGAGGATAAGATTTCTACATAATCTAAGGCTATCAGTTTATTGCTGAGGATTAAGACTATGTTCCTGAGGTAATGGGATAATTTCCTTCAGTGTGTCACTCTGAGGAAATCACTTATGAGACGATGTTCCTGAGGCGTCCCTTAAAAGAGATCCTTGTGCATAGGGAGTTTACATGCTTAACAAAACAATAAAACAGATTAAAACAACTTAACAAAAATAAAACAATAAGACTCAGATATGCTGAATGGCAATTCTAACGAGGCTACTTCTGTAACTTCATAACATATAACGACAAACATTTTGGCAGGACATCTTCCGTACTGAATGTCTGTTTTCACTACATGTACAGTGCAGACTGGGATGTGTTTTATCAGTAGAATAATGCACTTAGAATCATTTTTTCTTATCAGCACTGCTGTTAACATCCTACATCTTGTCAGGGGCGGCTTGTGCTATAGGACTGCAGGTCTGCAGCCTTCCCACCTAAAAAAACAAATGAAAATAAAACTGGGAAACACAAAAACAAACAACATAAATTCCCGGAAGTCTGCGCATGCACACATGCACTAAAATACACTCAGACTGCTTTCTTAGCTTTCTAGATAGGAGGAAAGGCATCTCAGCCCCAAGATACCCAGCAGTCGGTGGCAATGAAGGTAGTTATCTGGATGGACTAATCACAAAGGAGGGAATAGGTGTGTGTGTGTGTGTGTGTGAAATGCCCCAGTTACTATATACTGGTGGCTACAACAAACTCATGTTGGTGTGGTAGGAGATATCTCAGGCTTCAACGCTGTACCTTGTCTGCAGGTGTTAAGGACCTGAATTCCCTACCCACCACCATTTGTAAAAAAAATTTCAGATTTTTCCCTCATATTTGATCTGTTCTGTTCCTCATAATATCTGTGGTTTCTAAATGTTGAAATGCTTACTTATTTGATGGTCCAGTGGTAGCATTGTTGCCTCACAACTACAGGTTGTCAGGTTTGATTCTTGGCTGTGGGGTCTGCATCTTCTCTGTGTGGGTTTGCTTTTGTGTCCTCCCATGTTACAAAGACATGTCTGTACTCTGCATTATTTTTTCCTGGGCCTCTGCTGAAAATAGTTTTTTTGTTCCAAGTCAGACTGTCCTGGTTAACAAATGTTAAATAAAATTGACAGGCATTTGAATTTCAGACTTCAGATTTCTGCATGTTTGACTCCTTAAATATTTGATGGTGCAGTGGTAGCACTGTTGCCTCACAGCTATAGGTGTTTCTGGTTTGATTCTTGGTTGGGGTGCTTTCTGTGTGGAGTCTGCATCTCCTCCCTGTGTTTGTGTGGGTTTGCTCTGGTGTCCTGCCATTTTACAAATACATGGGTCTGCAGTATTTCTCCCTGGGCCTCTGCTGAAAATTGTTTTTGTTCTGTCAAAAGTAAAATTGACAGGCATTTCTCCCTGGGCCACTGCTGAAAATTGTTTTTGTTCAGTCAGAAGTAAAATTGACAGGCATTTGAATTTCAGACTTCATATTCTTCAGAAAATACATAGTAACACAAAACCTTTTATTCTAGCAATGTTATAAGTTTATAAGATGAATATTTCAAATGTGTCCCTATTTTTGGGACTGTATTCCCCCATTATTGGCTTCGTCCAGGTTTTTTTTTGTGCTAAGGCTGACAGCTATGGCAAGAACTGAATTCACTGAATATGTTTGAGGGCTATATTCCATCATTACTGGGTTTGTCCAGGTGTTTTGTACTAAGAGGTTGACAGCTATGGTGAGAACTGAATTCACTAAATGATAACCATTTAAGTTTCAGTCTTCCTCTCTTTCACAAAGCAGCTGATTTGGCGTAGTGGTATGTTGCTCTGACTGTTTTGCACAGGGATCTTGGCAGTAAAATGTATGGTGGTAACACAGCATTTTATTCTAGCAACTTTCCAAGATTATACAAGCAATGTTTAATGTGTCCCTGGTTTTTGGGCTTTTGACCCCCCCCCCAATAAATTTTGGCTTTTTCCAGATTTCTTGTGCTGTGAAGTTGAGATGCAGTTGAGTATTGAGTAGATTTTACAAGGAGCTGCGAGTTGCAGGGGAAGAGAAGATTCGTGCTTCTTATGCCAAGTCTGATTGCATCGTTAATAGCACAACAGGTTGTGTACTTGCTTTTGATGCAGAAGGCTGTGGGTTCTACTCCCACAAGGGGTGGATGCTGCCGTACTGAGAATGTCCTTTTTGGCGAAGATACTAGCTATGAGCCTGTTATCAGTTTGCCATCCATTTCATATTGCAATATTACTAGCTTATCATTTTTTAATGTAATATAGGCAATTTATTCCTCCGGGGCAACAGACACTATTTTTCGATGAAACCATGAAATATAAAGGTGTTTGCTAGCAGCAACCTCTTCATTAGTTACAGATTTCTTTAATGTGGAATTATTTAGATGATTTTACTTCTTCAGAGATTGTGCATATTTACTGATAATGGTGGACTGTAGAAGTTTGAGTAGACTTTTATGATGGAAATGTTCTGAACTGGGCAGTTTGTCATTATTGGTGCAATAATTTTGTTTCATTGTTTACTGGAAAAATGTTCTGAATTGGGCAGTTTTGTCATTATTGGTGCATGCGTTTTGTTTCATTGTTTACTGGAAAAATGCTCAAAACAATGAATTTAAAATGCCCTCTGACAACTGTACTGTATTGTACAAGGAATATAATTTAGTACAATCAGGAAGGTGTATCAAAGAGCACATGTATGTTTCATGTGCAAGGAGCCTATGATTTGAAAACAGACCAAAGTTAATCTTAATCTGCCACTGGCAAAATGTATTTTCTTTGAATGCGGGTTTCAATGCTGTTTCAATGAATGTGAGTTTCAACGGCAGAGAAGTTTTAATGCTAAATCTGTTTTCATTGTGAGACTGCATTGCTTTGTTTAGCAGGTGTCTTAGTGTTTGTGCTGTAAAATGCAAAATAAAACTTTCAAATGAAGTCCAAATCATCATAGAAGTAAAGCAGTATGCACAATAGTGTTTATGGTAAATGGAGTGAAATAGCCAAGTAATGGATCATTGGAATGGCTGCGAGGGGAGGGCTCCATTCGACCATGATTTTGTGAGGGGGAAGGGCGCAAACTCAAAGACAGCCCCAGCTGAACTATATCTCCCAACTGTTCAGATTTTCACAGAATGAATAGATTTTTCCTTCTTATTTTTGGTTTGTTCCTCATAAAATTTGTGGTTTTCTGGCAAATCATTTAGGAATTAAGTCACTAAATAATGACACACTGAGTTTCAGACTTCATAACCTTCAGAAAAATGCATGTTAAAGTAAGACCTGTTATTCTATCAACTGTCTCAGTTTATACAAGAGCAATTTTTAGTACTGTTTATATGTTCCCCAATATATTTGGCCTTGTCCAGATTTATTGCATTAACAGGCTGAGAGGTAAATGCAAATACATTGCTTTATAGAATTAGGAATAGCCAAACCTCTCAACTGTCCCAGATTTTGGCTCAAAATGTTGCTCTTCCCCTAATAATCCCTCCACAAAATAGCAATTTTGGAAGAAAACATGGAGGGTTTACAATTTAGAAATAACTGTAATAATTAGAGTTATAGATTACTTTTATTTCAGAAATGCATGTAGATTCTTTTATTTTGTCAGCTGCTCAAGTTAGCAGTACTAATATTAAAAAAGTGTCCCTTCTTTGACAGGTTCCCAGCTATATTGTGTGGCTATTTTATATTTTTGCATCACATTTTTGGTCCATTTTTCATAAAATTGTATTTTTTTTTGGCAAATTAGTGTCAAATCATTAAAGACAGAAGTTAGAAAATAATGACAGACATTTGAGTTTCAGATTTCATACCCTTCAGAAAATTCATCCTAATGCAAGACCTACTGTTCTATTATTTTTCTAAGTTTATAAGAGCAATATTTAAAAATTGTCCTTATCTTTGGGCCTTTGTCCCACTTCTATGTATGGCTTTGTCCAGATTTCTTGCTCTGAGGTTGTGAGGTATGACACAGCATCCATGGGACAGGACAACATCCCAGGCTGCGTTTTACACAAACTTCAGAACGAACTGGCTCCCCACTTAAGCACCATGTTCAATAATAGCCTCGCATCAGGCTTTGTGCCCACTGAATGGTGCACAGCAACAGTTATCCCACTCCACAAAGGGGGAGCCACCACTGATCCCGGGAACTATCGACCTATTAGCCTGACGAGCCTGGTCTGCAAGGCCATGGAACGTATCATCATGGAACTCATAAACAAAGACAGTGGTAACCTCCAAACTCTGGATCCCACCCAGTTCAGTTTTGTGAAAGGCAGCTCATGCCTCCTGAACCTGATGGACTTCTTTGAGGCAGTCACCAAAGCCGTGGATGAGGGTAAGGTGGTTCACACAGCCTATCTTGACCTCGCCAAGGCTTTCGACACCACCCTCCATTCTGGAATTATAGCTAAACTCACTAAACTAGGTATAAATCCCTACGTCACAAGATGGGTTGCCAAATGGCTCACTGACAGAACCCACACTGTAAAAGTTGCAGACTCCAAATCTGACCTCAAAGCAGTGACAAGTGGAGTACCACGGGGTTCCATCATGGGACCTCTCCTGTTTGGTATCTACTTCTCTGAAGTACAGGCTAACACAGAAGGCCTCTGGCTAATGAAGTTCACAGATGACTGCAACTAGGAGCCATAGTCAAGTCCGCAAATGATGTGGACATCCTACAGAAGGGCCTCACTGAGACAGATGCCTGGTGTCAGAGCCATGGCTTCAAGCTCAATGCCAAAAAGTGCAGTGTCATCCCCTTTGGTAAAAACTCTGTACCCATGAACTACCACATAGTCAGCAATCTACTTAACACCGAATGCGTGATAAGAGACCTTGGGACCTAAGTGGACAGTAGTCTCTCCTTTGATAGTCACATTGCCACAGTACTCAGGAAGTCCTTCTACGTGGCACACCTCATCATAAAAGGGTTCTCATCCAGGAAAAAAGAGGTCATTGTTCCCCTCTACTCATCACTCATTAGACCCATTATAGAGTACAATGCCCCTTTTGAAATGTACCTCACAAGACATCTGCAGCAGCTGGAAAGGCCACAGAAGTACCTCACAAAGAGGATTACTGGCCTCAAACAAATGCCCTACACTGACCACCTCAAAAAACTCCAGCTTTACTCCATAGCATATCGCCTACTCTGATGTGATCTCTGCCTAACAGATAAAGCTATATCAAACCCAGAGCTGTTGGACATGCTATACCTAAAAAAATCCCAATCCCTCTGAGCTACACACTCTAGGAACCTAAACCTTGTCACCACAATAAACAGGACACACTGGAGGGATAGATTCCTGTCCCAGAGACTTCCTGTACTCTGGAACAAGCTACCCATCTATGTCAAGCAAAGTTCTTCATTAGCACTCTTCAAAAAAAATCTTGATGAATGGATGGGAAATAGGAAATACACCCTGGGGATCACTTATGTGTCTCTGCTAGACAGTGGCACAAGAAAATAACTTTCTTGGGTGGTGTAAGCTATGGTACCTTGCAGGCTAGGCTTACACAGGCCCTTGGGCCAATAGCCTAGTACCTACCTATGGTGGCCTAATGGTTAAGGTGTTTGCTTATAAACACAAGGTGCAGGTTTTGAGTCTCACAAGGGATAATTGGCTAGACTTAAAATAGCTCGCAAGGGCAGTTAGCTTAGCATGAACTTATGATTTTTTTTGGCTAGGCTTGTATAGGCCCTAGGGCCAATAGCCTAGTACCTACCTATGAACCTATATTGGATGGGTAATAGGAAATTCACCCCGGGGATCACTTCTGTGGTTCTGCTTGACAGGGGCACAGGAAAATAATTTTCTTGGGTGGCGAAAGCCAGGGTACCTTTTTGGCTAGGCTTGTATAGGCCCTAGGGCCAATAGCCTAGTACCTACCTATGAACTTATAAACCTATAAATGTGTCAGGGCCATCACAGTCAGCCAGAGACATTTCAAATTGTGACATACTTGATGCACCCCACTCCCCTATGTAGTGACTCTGGATGTGTCCAAGCAAGGCATGGAACAGTTATGCAGTGTAAATGTGCAGAGTATCCCCCCATCCAAGATAGACACAAGTATTACAGTGGCTTTTCATCTGCCCTTGATTTTGCAGAATGGTTTGGTTTCGGTCATATTTTTGTACTGTTGATTTATGCTTATTACTCAGAAACTGCCTGTTGCTCTGTGTTTAAGTAGCAATGCTTTAATGACCATCAGGTAAGCTTGTCTGAGATCGTAAGATGCAAGTAACCTTTAATAAGCATACTGTTAAAGAATTGTCAACATTGAAAGCCTTTCTGTTGTTGCCATGCAGAGGATACTTAAGTAGATAATGTATAAGCCTTGGGTATTGAAATGCATATGACAGTATTTGTAATAAAGAACAAGATTACATTATTTTAAGAAGCTCATTACACTTGTTGTAGACTTCCAGTCATCTCTGAGGGCTTTACCCATAAACTAAACAGAATGCCAATCATGTGTGGTCCATAACCTGTACAGTAATCCTTTAAGCAATGTATCTTGAGCTTGTTTCTTGTTTGCTTTTCATTTTTTACTTTGATCATGTTTTCCCCATGAAACAAGTAGATAGTTGTCAGGCAGCAGGTTTTTCTTGGATAAGAAACATTTTTACAAGTGGGGGCATCACAGAGATTGCTACTTTCAGCATGTTACTTGGTACTTTAATAAAGCTGAATATAAATTATACTTAGAACTGCAGTGCAAGGAGAAGTGGTTTGAGCTGAGTGCTGCTTGTTTTTCTTATACTTGATTTTGACTGGCATTCCAGTAATGTATTTAAAAAGTAATTTATTTTTTCATGCCTCACAACCTTTTTGTTTCCATCTAGATATTAATTAAGCTGTCATGCAGCCAATGCATTGAAATATTTTTATTATTCTACACTTCATTTTGTATTGATTGGACTCTCATAATGACGGTTTGGCACCCAGGGCAGCATATTTAATTAAAGTTAGTTTTTGTGGTTTTGAGCATAGCTCCTCCCCTTTCTAGTTGACCCCCCCACCCATTCAGCTGTCTCCTGCAGCCCCCCTTTGATTTAAAGTCACCAGCCGCCATTGCATCTTGTTCACGCTTGCTTTTGAAAAATTACTTCTTAGATTTAATATTTCATAGGTATTGTACCACTGCATCTTTTCTGATCATATGACAAAAATGTACTTCACCTAGCACTTTTAGTAACCTTATGATACGATTATTCATGTTTCTCAGTTATCCACTTGTGTGTACTTGTTGGAATTACTTTGGCTCATGATGTATTGTGTATGTTGCTTTGCTATAGATGGGATTGTAACTAAGCCGTGTCATTAATAATCCAGCCTTCCTTTTCCAGTTAACAAATTCTAAATCTAAATAACAGGCATAAATAGAAAAGGTGAGATAGAAGACTGACCCAGTATTATTGCCCTTCAACATTCCCAACTGTCGTGCAGGATTTGTTTGCTGGGAATATCATGTTTGGATGGCGATCGTATGCCACAGGCACAACAATCTTAATATCAGAAAAAATAGGTTTAAATCTGAAAAGTAGCAACTTGCAGGAATGCTATAATGATATGGCTATATTCTGAGCTTGTGTCATAATAATGGCATTTCCAAACTCAAACAGCTGCATTCTCCAGTTTAAATGCAGATTTGTCACTGTGTTGACATTCAGTAATTTTTTGTGATTATTTTTCCCTATCAGCCATCAAACCTTGTATCAGTCAATCAGTAAATACCCATTTGTTCCTCTGTTCTAGAGATTCTACTTGGAGCTGAGGTGAGAGCTGTATAAAGATGGCCATTAATCGGGTACTTTGTGTTCTTGCCAACAACCTCGAGATCATGTGAATGGCTTAAGCCCCACCCCCATGTTGGCCCACAATGCCCTTCACATATGAATTTGCACTTCCACAGGGATGGTATGATAGCTATCACCCATCAGTGGTTTTAGGAGCCTAATTCCTGTTACTAGGCCTTCCCTCCTCTAACGGATGGTTGAAGTGCATGCCACCACATCTATCCTCTCTGCAATAGGATGAGCTCGCCCATCCTCCCTACCAGAGCTGTCAAGTGCCAGAGCTGTTAGCTGAACTCAAGTTGCCTTGGCTGGAGTCAGAGTTTTATCACTGTACACCATCTGTGCCTGTTCATGGCATTCATAGTACTATCCTGAAATAAAGAAACTACAATTTTGATATGGAAGAGAATTCTGAGAGGTGAGGAGGATTCAGAAAGACGTGTGCACATTGCAAAAAGGAATACATGTGCAGATATGACTGCAAAAGGTAAAATGTATGATTCTAGAATCTTGAGGAGTGAGGCAGCAGCGCTAACTGCTGGGAATGTGAATCATACATCACTGTCAAGACACTGCATAGACATACAGAAGGAGAAATCTGGCATGAAAGCACTATCACAGGACGTTAGCATAATTCGGCTGCCACATTGTAATAAAGACTTGAGATCACTGCACAGCCAGTAATACAGAGCATGCACTGTATACCAGTTCAATAAATACAGCAGGCTGTAAGGCAAATCAGCAGGATGCCACAAGGAAGTGGTCTCTCTCATAAAAACCACCAAGTGTACAATGCCAGTGCCTGCTGCATGGTCACGGTACATATTAGAACACAGTTCTTAAGTGACTGTGAGTATGTGCATTTGGTGAACATAACTGGCACAACAGTGCATTCCAGCTATGTCTAGGTAATTTCTCCCCTTGTAAAATATGTTGGCATTAGCCATTACCAGGGCACAGCTTAGTAATGTTTGACTCTCTCCCCAAGTTTGAATGATCAGCCCATTAGGCACTTGATTATATCCTCCCAGCCACATCCTTTAAAGTTCAGATGGACTAGGCAAACCAAGTTCACTAGTATCATGGATGGTAGGAAAACCTTGGAATTTCATTCCCTCCACAGCATTTTAGAATAAGAGATGTCTGTTTCTTTCTTTAACACAGCTAATAATGGTTATTTGATCTTTTTCTAAACAATATTACTACTTGATCCTCAAGCATGGATTTTCCAAATTCCATTGTCCTTCATCCAGTTTTGACTGTTTTTACAAACAGATCTATTACAATTAATACTAACTCATTAAATAACTTACATTTGAGCAACACAAAAACATCTTCCATTACAAAAACTTCACATCCACAAAAAAGTGACACTACAAATGGAGCAAAACATGGGATTCTTTTTTCCCTGTAGTCCCTGATATGTATGCTTGGGGGGGGGGGGCAAGTCCCCATACCCCAATCACTATATATGTGTGTGTGTGTATATATATATATATATATATATATGTGTGTGTATATATATATATATATATATATATATATATATATATATATATATATATATATATATATATATATATATATATATATATATATATATATATATATATATATATATATATATATATATATATATATATATATATATATATATATATATATATATATATATATATATATACCTTCTCCAAGGTTGTGTTAACTCAGAAAAAAAAAAGAGGTTCTACTTTTGCCTCCTTCTCCTCTGAGTTCAGGACAACCAAAGTGACTCAGATATTTTTGACATCCTGTAATACTGACTATAAGAACCCAATGATCTCCTAGTGTCAATGTTGTTAGAGTTGATCAACCAATAAGGAACAGTCTGTAGGTTTCTTCCGCAAACCATTCAGCAAAGCAAGCATAAAAAAGTAAAACAAAACCACAGTCCCATGTAAACTTTCATTTTGCTGTACAGCACTGAAGTTGTACTATTTACTCAGTTTTAATCAGGGTATTACTGGGTACATTAGGCTTGATTAAGACACAGACTGCAATAGGTATCTAAAAGTCATCTATCTGTCTATTTTTGTCATTTCTGCTAATGAGTTACAGTTGCACTGCTGAATTTTGTTTACTTTAACCAGGCAAGTGAACTAGTTTTCTCAGCGTGCACGTGTGTGTGTGTGTGTGTGTGTGTGTGTGTGTGTGTGTGTGTGTGTGTGCGCACATTGGTGAGGGGTAAAAACGATATATACAGGACAGCTTTGCATAGGTAATCAAGAGTGTTTTTGTGATGTGGCAGAAAAGTGGTGTGCATGTTGACAATCCATGTGAATATGAAGAGAACATGAAAACTCCACACAGAAAGACTGAAACCCAACATTTGGAACTTTAAATCAGAGATCTTGCCACAAAGTCATTGTGCTGCCCATAAAAAAGACATCCACTGGTGAAACCCTGGACCTTTAATGGCCAGATTCAAAACAATTATACCACACAGTAACTCTGTCATGCTAGCAGAAGTTCTACATTATACCACGGGTCATGTAGACCAATGAGAAATGAAGGAGCCCTAACACCTGAATCCTAAATGTGAATCAGGTTCACAGTATCATAACTCTTACCTGCCCCTGAGGTGACAGAACATCCCTGATGTACCATATTATCTTTCTCCCTGCTCCATAAATCATGGATCTTTACAGTCCATCAGTAATGCCAGACATTAGCGTTTCATCCTTCTTATTTTTCCTAAAGTACATCATGATTTAGACCTGTTGCTCTATTATCTTTTTAAGTGAGTCCAAATAGTAGTTTAAAACTGTCCTTGATTTTAGGGAATGCTCCTGAATCAAGGGTGTTGCTAGAGGGTGACAGATGGAGGCACATGCCCGCCATGAAAGTGTGTGCCCCAGATTACCCCAGTCCCCGAGTGAAGGTGTGCACCTCCAAAGTACCCCATTTCCTTGGAATACTAAAAAATATAAGCACTGGAATACTAAAAAGAATGCTTGACTCTTTCAGCTGAACACATCACAGAAGGGCATGAGTTCTTCATGAGTGCACCATGCAAAAGCATTTGACTCTTTAGTGCACGCAAGTATGTTTTTATATCACAGGAGGACACAGAACTTTTGAAAGAATATCTTCTGGTCAGGCAATTATGTGTAGTGTATATTTCGACATTTTTAAGTAGCTGGTGGGAATAAGTAAGTGTCACTGTACATTTAGTTGGGAAATGTTTAGACTGAAGTTTCTAGTTAAGTGACTTGCTCAGAGTTACAAAGTCAGAGGTTCAAAGAATCCTTCCCTATGCCCTAGAGGCAGCTCATTAAGAGTTTAGAGTCTTAAGTTTCCACACCAGTTGCCAGATCTCCTTTAACCTCTTTTTTGTTTGGGAAATCAGTTATTAGAGTTTCATAGTTCCCATTTTTTTGGGAAAATTCAAGTCCATACAAAACCTGTTGTAGTTCTGTTAACTTTTTAAATGAATTAGAGGTGCCTGGCACTTAAGGTTCCGAGCTGTTAATAAATTGCTTCTTGTAGTTAAATGTACAGTGTTTGAATCCTCCCATCTCCATTTACCTACAGTGGGATTATGAGTAAGTCATTCAGACATTAGTCCTGGATCATCCCTGAAAAGGGACACTTTGCCCATTGGGTTTGCCTAATTAACAAATAAATAAAAAATATATATTTAAAACTTACCCCCAATTATTTTTGGTTTTATTCAGAATTCTTGAGCAAAGAAAATGAAAATTATTTTGGTCACTTCCTTGTAAAACTTGTGGCTTTTGGACAAATTATTGTGGATTACAGTTTCAGACTTTGACCCCTTTAGAAAAATGCTTGCTAATGCAACTTTATAAGTACATACAAGAAATATATAACATTTGTTCCTGATTGTTGAGTTTTTGACTCCTGAACTAAGAGGTTGTCAGGTCATATGGGTGTGCAATGGGATGCAATGGGATGCACTTAATGATCCTCACAGTGAGTTGAAATGCACTTCTTGGTCAATATTTTTGTATTTGTTCATTTTATTGCTAGCAAACATCTGAATGTATGCAGCCATACAATGGGTTGTAATTTATGGTCATATGTGTGTGTGTGTGTGTGGAGGGGGGGGGTGTCTGTGTGTATCCTCCATCCCAGACTAGTTATGGTGTAAGGAAAGAAATCAATTGTATTAAACAGTGGTTCTAAGGTTGCCACCTTTTCAAATGACCAAAGTGGGACATTTTCGGGACACACATCAGATTTTACAGGCCGACACATACCCACGGTCAGTATAAAGGATAGAACTTTACTTTTTTGCCTAAATAAAAGCTTATTATTGTAGCAGTTTAGTTGCTTATTATGTTTCTTGTAACATTTAGGTATTTTAGATACAGAAATAACTATTTTATGCAACTATTACATAAAATATGGGACATAATTATGTCCTACAATCTCAGGACATTTGCCATTTTTAATATTTTTTGTCAGGACACAACTGTCCAAAGAGGGAATGTCCCTCGCAAAGTGGGACAGGTGGTAACCCTAAGTGGTTCGTCATATAAGCCATCTTCTTTGGATACAAAACTTGACATTGGTTCCCTTGTTTTATCAATTATTGACAGCATATTTGTCTGAAAATAAACTGTACAACATGAGGTCTCTGAGCTTAATGTTAAAATATTAGTTGTGCATGCATTTTTAATTTAACTTGTTTTTTGCTGGCACAAGGGTTTGAACTACACCATGGTGGGCTACAACAGTTTGATATTTAGTGTAGATGAGTTAAGCCTATGAGCTGTTAATGATCTGCTTCTCGTAGTTCGCATTTTGATTCCCCCAGAGTTTATTTGTCTAGTGGGATTCTATACAAGTCATTTAGCCAGTAAGTGCTCCTGGACTACCCCTGAAGACAGACATCTGTGTCATGTAGGATGTCACAAGCTTTTAGAAAATTGATTACACATTTGTCTTTTGAATCCCTGCATTTTTCAGGTAGCCCATGGTTACTGCTTCTCTGTATGTTATTTGACAATGAATACCTGCTTGCCTGTGGTCATTTAATGGAGTGCCAGATGCATTTTCAATAAATGTGAGTTTCAAAGGAAAAGACATTTATTGTTGATGATGCTATCTGTTTTCAATGTGGTAATGTTTTGTTCATCAAATGGTTGTCAGTATTTGTGATGTAAAATTTTCATTAAAATTTTAATTTAAAGCCACATATCTGTGATCATTGTAAAAGTAAAGAAGAAATATTATGCTGGAGAGAGACAGTAATGGAATATGGGCATGTATGGGGGGATTGATCCTTTACTCTGCCTTGGGCCCAGTTTCACCATAACCTAATTCAACACCTATTTGTTCAGAAACTGCACATGTATATGTAACCTCATACAAACACACTATCTTTGTTTTCTATTTTTTCAAACAGTTAAAATGATAATCAAGGACTACTATCTGGTTAAGGAACTTACTCAAAGTTACATATTAGGTAAATATAGGTAGAAAGAATCAAACCCTGTACACTCGACTATAGGTATAGCTCTAAACCTGTTAAGAGGCCAATGTGGAACACAGACCATAGCAATGTGTGACAAACAGTCAAAATGTGGAACACCCTATTTTTGCACTGCACGAAAAGCGTACCTTGACCATGGCTGTGGCCTTTCAACCAAAACACACACACACACACACACACACACACACACGTGTCATACCTGTCAACTGCCTCATATTCTCATATTTTTAGCCTGTTCCTCATAGAATATGTAGTTTTCTGGTAAATCACAGAGGAATGAAATAAGATAATATATAATCAGATCCTGCAGATAGACTAGTGGTGGACCGTAGCTGGGATAGCTACTAAAGTTCAAAAAATGACACGGATATATGAAACTTGAATTATGTCACTGGTAAAACAGAACGAAAAAAAGATGAAAAAACACTTCTTTTAAATCCACAGAAACCTCACTGCTTCGCCGAATTGGCAAGATGTTGAACTAAAGTGTAACAAAAAGACTGTTACACACTGATGTTTAGCAGTTCAAAGTTAAGTAGGACTAAATCTGTTTATATGCCAGGCATATACATTCCTATAACTTTTCCAAATGATGCAAAGTAACTTGAACACAACTCACAACAGTCTGTGTGGGGAGACCATAACAAGCATAAAAAAGTACCTTAGAATGTTTGTAAAAGCTGATGAAATGTTGTAGAGCAAATGCCTGGTTGCTCAGGAAGTTCTGACTATCCGTTTAGCTTGTAGTAGAGAAAACCCAATCCAATACTTTGTAGTTAGAAAAACACAAGAAGCTTCCCTTTGCAAACTCAATAGTTCCAAACTTGCAGGAAGCAAATGAAGCACTAGAAGCACTAGAAGCACTAGCACAATTGCTATGTAAACAAACTCAGAAGTTCCAAACTCATGCACTGTATACACTGATGTTTAGAAGTTCAAAAGTAAAGTAGGACTAAATCTGTTTATATCCCAGGCATATACATTCCTGTAACTCTTCCAAATGATGCAAAGTAACTTGAACACAACTCACAACAGTCTGTGTGGGGAGACCACAACAACCATAAAAAAGTACCTTAGAATGTTTGTAAAAGCTGATGAAATGTTGTAGAGCAAATGCCTGGTTGCTCAGGAAGTCCTGACTGTCCGTTTAGCTTGTGGTAGAGAAAACCCAATCCAATACTTTGTAGTTAGAAAAACACAAGAAGCTTCCTTTAGCAAACTCAATAGTTCCAGACTTGCAAGAAGCAAATGAAGCACTAGCACAATTGCTGTGTAAACAAACTCAGAAGTTCCAAACTCATAGGAAGCAAAAAAGGCGCTGTAGACTGAAAATAAATCCTTTATTACAACGATAGCATTCCTTAAGCACTAGTTGAGCGCTTTCATCTGCACCATCGCAGACTTCATCAGAACTAGTGCAAAACATTTAATTAACTCATTTAAAACAGTTTTGGCGCCAAAACTTTGTTACTCAATTTAAAGAAACAGTACTCCATTTGTAACATAACTAATATTGGACCTATATAAAAAACATATAAATCTTGGTGATTTATGTATATACATACCAAAAGTAAATACAAATGTATATATAATTATAAATATTGATTTTAAAAGTCACTAAAATAATTATTCATATGGTATTGTAATTGAAATACTAAAACATGAATTAAATTCACTATGTGTACTTACATTTCATCAAATATTGCAGCCATAAAAATTATGTATCAAGAATTAAAAATGGTTTTATACTTATAAAATCGTTAATACCTGGATTTCTAGTGGAATCAGTTAAAATCTGCCACTTGCTTTCTTTACAGGCCAGTCTTGTTTTCCAATCCCCTCCAAAAGGAATTTCCTTCACCTCATCTATTATCATAAAGGAGAATGTGTGTCCCTCACCATATTCCTTGATGTGTCTGTATAGGGCATTTTTACTATCCATTTTCCTAATTTTATAATAATGCTCATAAATACGTTTCTTTAACTCTCTTTCTGTTTTGCCTATATAATAGGCTGGACATTTTTGCACAGAGCTAAGTATACTATGTGCTTGGTGCTGCAATTTCCACCTATGCTCCTAATTTTACTGTGATTAATGTCATTCAAAACAATATCACTGTTGGTGTTTATATGTGTACATTGTTTGCATCTTCCGCACTTTCTGGTGAAAACCTTGTCTTTATTATTGTTTCTGCCTTTCCCTAACTTGGAATGTTCCAGTAATCTTTTATGTTGGGACCAGTTTTGTATACTATCTTGGGTTCCTCACCCAGTATATTTTTGTTGACATCTGATACTGTGATAATGTCCCAATATTTCTTTATAATGTCCTTAATCTTGGTGCTGTGAGGGGTATAGGTCAGAACACACACTCTACCCATATTTGCTTTCTGCAAGTTAGCGTTCATCTCTTTATCAAGACCTAGCAGTGGTTTGTATTTTATTCCCCATTGGGATTTGACAAATTCAATGGTGTCACTAATCATGTTGCTGGGATATCCTCTCCTTTCAAATAAATCTGCTAACAGAACCATTTCTCCTTCCATGAATTCTCTAGTTGATGACATTCTGGCACATCTAATGCACTGTCCCTTCATAATATTTTTGAAAATGTGTGGTGGATGTTCACTACCAAAAATAGATAATCATTAGAGAATGTGCTTTTTCTATGTATCTTGGATGTAAAACCTTCCTCATTGGAACCTATGAACACATCCAAATATGAAATACCTGAGTTATTTGTTTCATAGGTAAATTTCAAAAATTGGTAGTTTCGTTGATGTATTCAATAAATTGTGGTATTGTCTCGTTGGGTCCCTTCCACAGAATGAATATATCGTCCAGAAATCTTACATAGAAGGTGATGTAGCTGGAGAATGCACAGTTGGTAATGAATTCATTCTCCCAATCAGACATAACCAAGTTTGCAAATATGGGGCACAAGATGCCCATAGCAACTCCCTTGCTTTGTCTGAAAAATTCACCCTCGAAAGTAAGATAATTGTGATCCAACACTAGGCCCATCATATCCATGATTAGATTTATTTTATCCCAGGTCAATGTAGAAAACTTTCAAGACTCCTGGCAAATCTCTCTAGTCCCTCGTCCTTAGGAATACATGAAAATAAGTCACATACATCAATGGTGATGAATGTACATTGTTCTGTCCATTTGTCAGGACTGAGTTTACTCAAGAAATCCCATGAGTCTTTGATGATGAATGGTACATGTGTATAAATATGTTTCGTCCATCTATCGATCGTTACTCCTATGTTATATGTTTTTGACTTTGAACCTGAGATGATGGGTCTGAAGGGTGGTTTGGTCAGAGACTTGTGAATTTTCGGTATTCCTATTATGCAAGCCATCACTGGATGATCAACTTTTAGAAACCTATATACTTCTTCTGTGATGCGGTTATCAATAAAGTATTCTTCCAAAGCTATGTCAATTCTTCTAAAACCTTGGTTAATTTGATTGATTGATACCTGTTGGTAATTCCCAGAATGGTATAAAATATGGTATATCTCAGTGATATAATCTTTTGGGGATAAATAACTGCCCCTCCCCTTGTCGGGTTTCATTATTCTTACGCCTTTTTATACATATATTCATTCAGTACCGCTCTTTCTTCTTTGGAGATGTTATCTTTTGTTAATTCCTGTTTTTTCCGATATTCTCTTGTGATTTCATGGTTGAGTAGATACAGTTCTTTACATATCATTTGTTCAAATACATTCACTTGTGAATTGTACTGAGGTATAAATGTACTTTTTCTTTTTAATTCAATGGGTATATATGTGGCCTCGTCATCCTTTCCTTTTTCAAATAGTAGAGCCAGGTTAAGTCTGCGACTATATAATTTGATTTCTTTGATATGATCTACTAGATTGAATTTCTGTGTAGGGATGAATTTGGTTCCTTTGCATAAAAGGGAACATAATTCTTCATGAATAGGGACATCTGTGTAGTTGTACACGTTAAAGCCTTTATAGTGCGTGATACTAGGTTTTTCTTTTTCTAATTCTGATGTATCTACCTCCTGTATGTCTATTTTCACAGTTTCATCATGTCCATCATTTGAATTTTCATTGTTGATGTTGAGGGGAGATGGGACCACGTCAATCTCTCTAGATGGAACTAAAATGGCAGGAGGAGAGACAGTAAAACCTCCAACTGTCGTTCTAAACTGACAAACTCTGGATTTTACTTGTATTTTCTGCTGCTCTGGTAATTTGTTTTTCCATAATTTTGATGGTGTCTTCCTCCCTGAAAATTTTCCTGTCTGTCCACCTGTCTTCTACCTCTTACATGTGTATATCCTTCATCTAATCTTTCTTTCCTATCTTGTGGCCAAACATATACCTTACAAGTTCTATATAGTTCCATATCACGCTCTAATTTTTTGTTTTTCCTTCGGAAAATATTTTCCGCTGTGGTTTCTGCCATTTGGAATTGTTTGTGGTATAAATCATACCACTGTTCAAATGCAGGGTTACGCAAAATAAATTCATTAACATGCTCTACTTCATCAATGAGTACATTCAACTTATCCTCGTAACACTTCAATAACAAATTCATATAACAAATGCCAAAATCATCAAACAAACTGTTGAAAGCTGAAATTGTACTCTCATTGTATTCTAGGCCCATAGGTAGTTTGAAAACCTAATCCCTTTGGGAACTACCTTGAATTAATGCATTGCTTCAAATAAGCTTTATCAACTTTAATATTCTGTATTTGTATTAAAATGTTTCCCATTTTATATATACTACTTTGATGGATTCATTTTGATCATCATCCCCATATTTTTTGTTAATAACATTATCATGATGTTGAAACATTTCATTAGAGTGTGATGGATCAAAAGCATAATCATTTTTGAGAAACTTATTAAACGTGGAATAATTATTATCAACATGTTTTCCTTGTGTAACTCTCTTGTTTCTTACAGTATTTTCATTGTGTAACAAGTTAGAATTACTAGGTATAGTACATTGAGTTTTAGTATTTGGCATGCATGCCATAGCAGAATAGGTTTTTTTGGGGGGTGCATGTTTCGGCTTGGCCCCTCTATAGTCCATTTCAGCTCTACTGTGAAAAAAGCTGAAATCGAAGGTAAAGTCCTTTTCAGGTATCGATAGGTCATCAACGCCCTTGGGTTCATATCTATATTGCCCGTTCTGTGTGATGACCCTGTTTGATTTAAACACCCCTGTCCATTGGGTATTTCAACATTGGTATCCACTGTCAATATCAAGTCATTCTCGCTGTTATCCTGAATCCTGGGTATGTCCTTGTGGGAAGATGTTCGCTCATGTTTACCGTTAATATGTGTAGATTTAACAATCAGTGACTAATTCCGTGAGCTTGCTGACATCTTGGTGTAATCTGGCTACTTCAGCCCTTAAAAGTAGAATTTCTTCACCATCCAATACAGCCGACGCCCCAACCACTGCTTCCGCCATCACTGTAAGGCAACTAATAAGGTTGTGCAAGAACAAACAACTGATAAAATATAATCAGATCCTGCAGATAGACTAGTGGTGGACCGTAGCTGGGATAGCTACTAAAGTTCAAAATGACACGGATATATGAAACTTGAATTATGTCACTGGTAAAACAGAACGAAAAAAGATGAAAACACTTCTTTTAAATCCACAGAAACCTCACTGCTTACCGAATTGGCAAGATGTTGAACTAAAGTGTAACAAAAAGACTGTTACACACTGATGTTTAGCAGTTCAAAGTTAAGTAGGACTAAATCTGTTTATATGCCAGGCATATACATTCCTATAACTTTTCCAAATGATGCAAAGTAACTTGAACACAACTCACAACAGTCTGTGTGGGGAGACCATAACAAGCATAAAAAAGTACCTTAGAATGTTTGTAAAAGCTGATGAAATGTTGTAGAGCAAATGCCTGGTTGCTCAGGAAGTCCTGACTATCCGTTTAGCTTGTAGTAGAGAAAACCCAATCCAATACTTTGTAGTTAGAAAAACACAAGAAGCTTCCCTTTGCAAACTCAATAGTTCCAAACTTGCAGGAAGCAAATGAAGCACTAGAAGCACTAGCACAATTGCTATGTAAACAAACTCAGAAGTTCCAAACTCATGCACTGTTATACACTGATGTTTAGAAGTTCAAAAGTAAAGTAGGACTAAATCTGTTTATATCCCAGGCATATACATTCCTGTAACTCTTCCAAATGATGCAAAGTAACTTGAACACAACTCACAACAGTCTGTGTGGGAGACCACAACAACCATAAAAAAGTACCTTAGAATGTTTGTAAAAGCTGATGAAATGTTGTAGAGCAAATGCCTGGTTGCTCAGGAAGTCCTGACTGTCCGTTTAGCTTGTGGTAGAAAACCCAATCCAATACTTTGTAGTTAGAAAAACACAAGAAGCTTCCTTTAGCAAACTCAATAGTTCCAGACTTGCAGGAAGCAAATGAAGCACTAGCACAATTGCTGTGTAAACAAACTCAGAAGTTCCAAACTCATAGGAAGCAAAAAAGGCGCTGTAGACTGAAAATAAATCCTTTATTACAACGATAGCATTCCTTAAGCACTAGTTGAGCGCTTTCATCTGCACCATCGCAGACTTCATCAGAACTAGTGCAAAACATTTAATTAACTCATTTAAAAACAGTTTTTGGCGCCAAAACTTTGTTACTCAATTTAAAGAAACAGTACTCCATTTACAAAAATGTCCAGCCTATTATATAGGCAAAACAGAAAGAGAGTTAAAGAAACGTATTTATGAGCATTATTATAAAATTAGGAAAATGGATAGTAAAAATGCCCTATACAGACACATCAAGGAATATGGTGAGGGACACACATTCTCCTTTATGATAATAGATGAGGTGAAGGAAATTCCTTTTGGAGGGGATTGGAAAACAAGACTGGCCTGTAAAGAAAGCAAGTGGCAGATTTTAACTGATTCCACTAGGAATCCAGGTATTAACGATTTTATAAGTATAAAACCATTTTTAATTCTTGATACATAATTTTTATGGCTGCAATATTTGATGAAATGTAAGTACACATAGTGAATTTAATTCATGTTTTAGTATTTCAATTACAATACCATATGAATAATTATTTTTAGTGACTTTTAAAATCAATATTTATAATTATATATACATTTGTATTTACTTTTGGTATGTATATACATAAATCACCAAGATTTATATGTTTTTTTATATAGGTCCAATATTAGTTATGTTACAAATGGAGTACTGTTTCTTTAAATTGAGTAACAAAGTTTTGGCGCCAAAAACTGTTTTTAAATGAGTTAATTAAATGTTTTGCACTAGTTCTGATGAAGTCTGCGATGGTGCAGATGAAAGCGCTCAACTAGTGCTTAAGGAATGCTATCGTTGTAATAAAGGATTTATTTTCAGTCTACAGCACCTTTTTTGCTTCCTATGAGTTTGGAACTTCTGAGTTTGTTTACACAGCAATTGTGCTAGTGCTTCATTTGCTTCCTGCAAGTCTGGAACTATTGAGTTTGCTAAAGGAAGCTTCTTGTGTTTTTCTAACTACAAAGTATTGGATTGGGTTTTCTCTACCACAAGCTAAACGGACAGTCAGGACTTCCTGAGCAACCAGGCATTTGCTCTACAACATTTCATCAGCTTTTACAAACATTCTAAGGTACTTTTTTATGGTTGTTGTGGTCTCCCCACACAGACTGTTGTGAGTTGTGTTCAAGTTACTTTGCATCATTTGGAAGAGTTACAGGAATGTATATGCCTGGGATAAAAACAGATTTAGTCCTACTTTACTTTTGAACTTCTAAACATCAGTGTATAACAGTGCATGAGTTTGGAACTTCTGAGTTTGTTTACATAGCAATTGTGCTAGTGCTTCTAGTGCTTCATTTGCTTCCTGCAAGTTTGGAACTATTGAGTTTGCAAAGGGAAGCTTCTTGTGTTTTTCTAACTACAAAGTATTGGATTGGGTTTTCTCTACTACAAGCTAAACGGATAGTCAGGACTTCCTGAGCAACCAGGCATTTGCTCTACAACATTTCATCAGCTTTACAAACATTCTAAGGTACTTTTTATGCTTGTTATGGTCTCCCACACAGACTGTTGTGAGTTGTGTTCAAGTTACTTTGCATCATTTGGAAAAGTTATAGGAATGTATATGCCTGGCATATAAACAGATTTAGTCCTACTTAACTTTGAACTGCTAAACATCAGTGTGTAACAGTCTTTTTGTTACACTTTAGTTCAACATCTTGCCAATTCGGCGAAGCAGTGAGGTTTTTGTGGATTTAAAAGAAGTGTTTTTTCATCTTTTTTTCGTTCTGTTTTACCAGTGACATAATTCAAGTTTCATATATCCGTGTCATTTTTTGAACTTTAGTAGCTATCCCAGCTACGGTCCACCACTAGTCTATCTGCAGGATCTGATTATATTTTATCAGTTGTTTGTTCTTGAAATAAGATAATGACAGAAATTTGAGTTTCAGACATCATATCCTTCAGATCATGTATGGTAACACAAAACCTGTTATTCTAGTCACTTGCTAAGTTTATAAGAGCAATATCTAAACATTGTCCCTATTATTGCGGCTTTATTACCACATTATGTTTGGTTATTGGATCTGATTTCTTACCCTTTGAGGTTGAGAGATATCCATTTAAAGAGAGGTAAAAAATAGAAGCAAAACATTATTACTTTGGTATTGTTTTGCTTCTATTCTATTTTTTCTCCCTCTCTTTAAAAGTGATTTCCCACAGCCATTATTACACAAATGGTCACATATTTAGGAGCTCTCAGTGGTGCCCATCCTCAGGAACTGTTATTTGATTGGGTCACATACTGCAATGGCAATTGGCTGTAATTGCAGAATATGAGCCAATCAAAAATTGTGTAGCACAGCCAACACTGTTCAATAAGGAGCAGCAGAGTAGCTATTTAACTGGTTTGTATACTAGAATGCCAACTAGCAGTAATTGCAGTACACGAACCAATCAAAATCCATGTAGTGGAGCCAAAGCTGCTCAATGCGGAACAGTGGGTTCGCTTATAGTTAAATGCAGAGCTTTCCATATAATCTGGAGCACTTGGCTGCTCAGACTACAGAAAGCAGCCCACTGAGAGTTTAGAGTCTTAATCCTCTATGTTAACTGCCATACTTTCACTTGTCTTCCTTCATAGTCATTCACTAATGTTAATTGGAGTTTCATAGTTTTTGTTGTTCATATGTTCAGAAAATGCATGTTACTGCAAAACCTTTTCTGTTAACATTTTCAGAGAAGTAGAGAATCTTGCCTAATGTCTGTTTTGCAGGATATCACAGTTTTTGGCTCATATTTTTGTTCTGTCACTCATTAACTTTTTTTTCTAGTAAGTCAGTGAATATTACTTTCAGTACGTAATGCTGGTCATTATAGTTTCATAGATTTTATTGTTCACAAAATGCGTTTCCTTGGTGCTCCGTTAACATTTTAAGTGATTTGGAGTTGTCTGATACTTACATTAAGGAAATGCTTCCTACAGTTAAAGGGATAGGGTTAGAGTTCTTTTACCACCATTTACCTACTTTGTGATAGTTAGCAATTCAAACGACTAAAACCACAAGAAGATTCCACGAAGAAATACTGTGACAGGATCCAATGTTGAATAAAAACCTCTATTTATTGTCCAAAATAACAAATGTTGAGCGCTTTCACCTACAGTGTATAGGTTTCATCAGAACAAGCAGAAATCAATTAAACACACTTATATACCTAAATTTCCTGCCCATTTTACCAATTAATCACTTAAACAAACCTATTACCTTTGTTACTATCAAAAATAGTAAAAAAATATAATAAAAAAAACTGTTGCTAATGATATCAAGATATTTTCTTATAAAATGTAGACTTGACACTGTATTCTAAAAACAATGTAATGTAATTCACAATTACATATAAATATTTCCAACATTTATACAAATGTATAAAAAATGTATACATAAAAATGCACACATACTTCATTCCATATTTGTCTAAAATTGTATCCTTCTTAAAAATAACACGGGCTGCACTGTGAACAGATGCTAAACCCTAATAAGAGGTTTAGTGGGGATGTATTCGTTAATACCAAGGGTACAACCAGCATTCAATCTGATCTGCCATTTGATTTCCCGTTCCCCCAGTATTGCCTTGACATCCCCTCCCCTAGGATTACTCTTAATCACCTCCAATATAGCAAACTTGAACATATCACATCCAACACTTCCTTCTAAATGCCTATATAATGCATTGTTCTTATCTTTCTTTTTTATACAGTATAAGTGGTCGTAAATTCTATTCCGCAATCTTCTGTCTGTTTTTCCAACATAGAAACTTGAACATGTGGTACATTTCCCCAAATATACCACATGTTGTGTTTGACAAATCCCTTTACTAAAAATTATTTTACTTCCCATAATATTATCCAAGGATATCTGCTCTTCCTCCATTATATATGAACACTGGTTACAGTGTCCACATTTTTTGTACCTTCCTTACTAATATTCCTTCCCCATTTGTTGGTACTTCTACTTTCTATCATTCTTTTGATATTCATCCCAGTTTTATAAACAAATGTAAGTTTCTCCTCTATTTTACCACTCAATGTTTCATCACTTGTTAAAATGTTCCAGTTTTTGTCTGTTATGTTTCTTATTTCTCCAGCATATTGGCTGTATCCCAAAATGCAAGCCCTCTGGTAACCATCATTTGTTACACTTTGATTGATGGTACCCATCAATCAAAGTGGAACAAATGATGGTTACCAGAGGGCTTGCATTTTGTGATACCAATACCCAAAAGGGGTACATATTTCTTCCCCCATTCACTCGATACATATTCAGTAATATCCTTTACTAAATGTCCAGGATATCCTCTTCCTAAAAATAAATCACCTATAAACTTGATTTCATTAATCATATCTTCCTTCCGGGATGTCATTCTAGCCGCCCTTATACACTGCCCCTTCAGAATACTTTTTTTCTGTGTATAAAGGTGGTTGCTAGAATATTCCAAATAAGAATTGCAGAATGTGTCTTTTCTATATATTTTGGATTGGAACCTACTTCCATCATTGAATATGTAGGTATCCAAATAATTAATGCCAGTCCAACTGAAATTATGAGTAAATTACAAAAATGGACTGCATCCATTGATGTATTCTATAAACCGTTTCAACAATACTTCTGTCCCTTTCCATAGGATGAACAAATCGTCCAAAAATCTAACATAACAACCTATATATTCCATCCAGGGACTACTAATGATGTATTCATTTTCCCAATCTAACAAAACAAGATTAGCATATATGGGGGCACATGCTGCCCCCATAGCTACTCCTGAAATTTGTTTGTAATATTCTCTTCGAAATATATATAGTTGTTGTCCAGGACTATATTTATAAATTCTTCTATAAGTTCAATTTTGTCCCATTCATATTGGGAATATTTCCTAACACTGTTGATAAATCTTACAACACCCTCACTATGAGGTATGCAGGAGAATAGGTCTTTTATATCAATGGTCACAAACATCATGTTCGTATTCCATAGGTCATGTTTGAATCTTCCCAAAAAGTCCCAAGAATCTTTAATTAAGTGTGGTACTTTTACATATATGTGTTTCAACCACTGATCTATAACCTTACCAAAAGGAAAGGTTTTACTCCTACTTCCTGATATTATAGGCCGGAATGGGGGATTAAGTACATTTTTATGTATTTTTGGAATACCTACAATGGTTGCCAATACTGGATACTCCACCTTCAAAAACCTGTACAAGTCTGCTTCAATACATTCATCTAATAAGAATTCTTCCAAAAACAAGTCTATTCTCCTGTGCGCAATGTTAATTTGATTCAGGGAGGATACCTCATATTGTTCAGGTACATTCAGTATATCAAATATCTTCTGAATGTATTCATCATTGTCAAACCACACCACACCCCCACCCTTGTCAGGGGTCATAATTCTAATGTTGTTTGCATCACATAGGTTGGCTAAAAATCTGTCTTCATCATAACTCCAATTACTTATAATACTATATTTATTGATGTTATTGTGTAGTCCATAAATCTGTTTAGTCACTACCTTCTCAAATGCAGCCAGTGTTATGCATAGGTGGTATAAAATTACTTTTTTCCTTTAAACTTTCATGTCTAATATCACTAGCTCTGTCTTTCTGAAAAAATACCCCCAAATTTAATTTCCTTAAATAAAGCTTGAATTCAACTAATGTGTCCACTACATTGAATTTTTTCCGGGGTATGAATTTCATTCCCTTGGAAAAAATCTGAAAATGTTCAATGTGGACAGGACACTGAGTGTAATTATAAATTTTGTAGTCTCCAAAGCTATAAATAACACCATCAATGAATATACTTCCTTCAACACTGCCAGTATGAATCATCTGGCTTGTGGTCTGTAATTGTAATGATGATGCTTCCCCCTCCCCCCTGAACCCACGGTTGATGTCCCTGGTGTGTGTTCCCCTTCCAATGCTCTCGCTTTTCCAAAAAATCCTCGCTGTAAAACCTATCTTTTATATAATCAGTACTACAATCACCATTGACTGGTTCCCTTCCACTCGTACCTCTTTCACTTCTATTATATTTTTTGTAATTCCATTTATAAGCAGTTTGATTCTCATACTGTCTCAAATCTCTGAGATACTTTTTACATTTCCTATCAAACATTCTTTTACAACTGCTTTCAGCATACTGAAACTGTTTAGCATGCAAATTCTCCCATTGCGGATACAATAAATCATTTGTAATAGAAGTATTAAGTTCCTCCACTTCCTTTAAAATCATACTAAGCTTAGTATCATTGCAGGCAATAATGAACTCCATAGACTGTTCACCAAAATTGTCAAACATTTGGTTACAAATTTGTATATTTCTCTCATTGAGTTCAACACCTAAGGGTTGCTTGAAAAAACGCAAGCCCATAGGTATGATACCACTATCTATACATTTTCGCAAATATAAGTTATCGATTTGTAATGCCTTAATAGTGTTCAATTTTTTACCAAGGTTGTAAATAATGTCTTTTAACGTACCATGTTTCTCATACTTTCCATAATTATTCCCTCTTTGTTGATTTACATCTTTAAAATCATAAGGCAAATTCAAAAACTTATCTAAAATGTTTACATTATTACCGGATTTGCTGTTACCATAGTCCGGAATCTTGTACTGGCCATTGCCACTACTGCCATGATCGATAACAGCTTTAAGACCCGCTTGTGTAGCGTATGTCCTAACAGGTGGTAAACGTTTAGGTTTGACCCCAGAAATTAAATACACATCCTCCAAAATGTCGCCACAGTCCATAGATTTGTTGTTGAAATTCTCCCTTGGCTGTAAGGCTCCGTTCCTATAAGAGGTTACTGTTGCAGCAAGCTCCTTATCCTCCATACAACCCTGTCCATTAGGTATAACCTCAGAACTTCCACTTCCGGTTTCCGACCATGATGTAACATTCCCCTGAGGCACGTTGCTGAACAATGTAGTGGGCGGTGTCATCAGTTCAAGCAGTCTAGTGATTTCCCCCTTAAGTATAGCCAGTTCAGAATGTATTTTGTGCACTTCTTCTCTCCTAACTGGAGAAAACATAGAGGGCAACTTGTCAATGGAATCCATGGCACAAACAACAACTACAAAAAAGCACCTCCAGGAATCCAAGCACTATCCAAATGACTAAAACCACAAGAAGATTCCACGAAGAAATACTGTGACAGGATCCAATGTTGAATAAAAACCTCTATTTATTGTCCAAAATAACAAGTGTTGAGCGCTTTCACCTACAGTACCTAGGTTTCATCATAACAAGCAGAAATCAATTAAACACACTTATATACCTAAATTTCCCGCCCATTTTACCAATTAATCACTTAAACAAACCTATTACCTTTGTTACTATCAAAAATCTGTGTTAATTTTAAGAAGGATACAATTTTAGACAAATATGGAATGAAGTATGTGTGCATTTTTATGTATACATTTTTTATACATTTGTATAAATGTTGGAAATATTTATATGTAATTGTGAATTACATTACATTGTTTTTAGAATACAGTGTCAAGTCTACATTTTATAAGAAAAAATCTTGATATCATTAGCAACAGGTTTTTTTATTATATTTTTTTACTATTTTTGATAGTAACAAAGGTAATAGGTTTGTTTAAGTGATTAATTGGTAAAATGGGCGGGAAATTTAGGTATATAAGTGTGTTTAATTGATTTCTGCTTGTTCTGATGAAATCTACATACTGTAGGTGAAAGCGCTCAACACTTGTTATTTTGGACAATAAATAGAGGTTTTTATTCAAACATCGGATCCTGTCACGGTATTTCTTTGTGGAATCTTCTTGTGGTTTTAGTCGTTTGGATAGTGCTTGGATTCCTGGAGGTGCTTTTTTGTAATAGCAATTCACTTAACCAAACAATGTTCTTGGGTCACCCCTGATAAAGAACACTTAGTCCATTAGGTTTCCCTAGTAAACAAATACATGAAATAATATTTAAAAGTTGTCCCTTTTTGTCCCTCATTATCAATGACTTTAACCAGAATTCTTGAGCAAATAATTCAAATGATATGTTGGTTTGTTCCTTGTAGAATTTGAGGTTTCTGGCAAATTGTTGCAGATTGTGGTCATTAAATAAAAACAGGCATATGAATTTTAAATTGTATACCCTTTAGAAAATGTTGGATAATTCAAAACTTGTTATTCTATCACCTTTCAAAGTATATAAGAACAATATTTGAATGTTTTTGTTTCTGATTCTTTAGCCAAAACATTAAAATGGCAGAGTTACACTCTGAGCTGAGATATATTTCTGGGCCATTATTTATGACTTTATTCATTTACTTGACAAGGAAATATCTGAGGTATACAGTCACACAAGTGGCTGGAACTGATTTTGTGTGTGAGTGCTCACGCACATGGGTATCCATGTGGGTTAAAGATCATAGAATCAGGTATGTAGTGAGCAAACTTAAGTAATGATAACTAAAATTTGAAGAAAATACTGGTTGTGACTGAGAATTTGTAACTAGAGATGCTAAAAGGGAATATGAGGATAATTTATTTATTTATTTTTTATGTATCTGGGGGAGCTGTACTTTCCCATTCATTCACATGTCTCTAATGTTTGAAGAGATGGTTGGTAAAATAATATATTACAACTGTTGTAGAACATTTTTGTTTTATAGCTAATGTGAAAAGAAAATTTTACATTTTATCCAAGTGACTGTTGTGGCAAGCAAAGAAATACTTGGGGGTGTCAAAGAACTTTTTATATGTATGACGTCCATGGTGTAACCACAGCGTCAGCTTGCTTCCTAGTTGTTAGTGAACATGTCATGTTATACCCATCTGTTTCACATTGTGTAAGATAGTGTAGTATTCCACACTTTGGAGATGGAAGGTCAACAATGGCTGCAGTTTCTTTAACTATTTTGCTTGTTGGCATGGATGGTATCGTATTCACGATGTTGCAGGCCTGCTCTTACCTGTATTGCATGATTGATTGATGCTGACTGGAGCTGATTGTGTGTTTTTGGGGGGATGGGTTTCTTGGCTTAAACATCTGGGTATTTTGCAACTTGAGTTATTTCTAACAAGAGCCTCTAATGCTTGATGAATTGGGTATATAGTAAAACAAGTATAAACTGACATTTTAATCATGCTGTGAGCTCCCTCTGCAGTAAATGTTCAATATTTTCCCATTTGTTCCACCATATGAGAGTTAGTATTGTGCTGATGGAAAGCTGACTGTGGCCAAAGTTTCTTTAATTCTTTTGCTTGTTGGTGTTATGGAGGGTATGGTGATGTCAAACCATAAACTGTCAGAAAATTAAGAGGTTTTAGCTTACAAATTTAAGGCCATGTAGGTTTAAATATCTCAGTTTTAAAACTATAGTTTCTTAAAGTCTTCTGCTGAGATTTGTTCACAGATATTTATAATGACAATCAGGAAATCATAAATGCATGTTTTAAAATCCTGCACATCTGAAAGTATTCAAATACTGGAGTGGATTATTATGAGCAGACATTCCCTTTTGAGTGCTACGCATAGCTCTCAACTCTCCCTGTTTATGCAGAATGTCCCTGATATTATTTCAAATACTTGTCCTGTAATTCATAATATTTTTGATTTTTTTTTTTTTTTTTTGGCAAATCGATACAGTCAGTAAGTAGATACTGACTTTTGAATTTTATATCTCTTGCTGTTTAAAAAATGCATATTGATGCAAAACATTTTATTCTATTAATTTTTGAAGTGAGTTAGAGTGATATTTAAAAATTGTTCCTGCTTTTACCTCTCCCCTACAACATTGCTTTTGGTTTTGTCCAGAATTCTTGACCATATAATTGGCTTTGTCCAGAATTATTGACCGTATAAGTTCAGAGGTATGGTGCTACCCCATAACTTTCAGACTTAAATTATGTTTGTTGGTGTTATTTCAGCAAACCACAAAAAGAGTACTGGGCAGTTCATGTTCTGCTTTTGTTGGTGCAGTTTTTGTTTTTATTAGTGCTGTTTTCCTCAGAGAGCGTGCAAGAAAATTAACATGTGTGTGTGTTTGCAGTCTCAGTAGCTCAACAGGTACCACACTTGCATTTGGTAAAGAAAGCTTTAATACTGAAAAAAATTATAGAAGTGAAGGATAAAACAGGAACCACATATAAAACCAGGAAAATTCAGCTTAAATTAATGAAACAAAAATTATTTATTTAACCAAAAATGTTTGAGTGTTTTCGTCCCTTTATAGAAGTTACAATGGGACTTCATCAGAACAATGGACAATTAAACTTCCATCCTACCATTTATATAACCGCCAATCAAGTGGAAGATTACAATCAATTTGCTTTTAAAGTCCTACACTATAAATTTAACTTAAATTCCTTCAAAATATTAGTTCACACCCTTTGCATTTCATTAACATATTCAAGATACATCCCAGCCATAAAATGTCATCAAACTTGATAATACAATATTAATAAAAAATACAGTGATGATGAAAAGTAAAGGATGAGTATTAAAAATGGAAGTTGAAACAATTACAACTTCTTCAAAAAGCATACTACTAGTGCTAGTCATTTCATTCAAAAACCCTTTTCACCTCACCTTAAAAACTCACTACATTTTTACTTTAGTCCTTAATGGCTGTGGATAGTATTCCAAGGCCACGTACTCAGATTAATTTTCCAAACTGACACTGCAGTGCATAAATGGGATGCTATTCTTCTGAGTGTGCCATCCTTCCTGATAAGATGTTAAACCTAAGCCCCATATGATTGAGTCTGTGGTTGCTCAGATGGATGCAAAAGATCCTGTGGCACTTATCAAAAAGAGTAGGAGAAATTCCCTGGTGTCTTGACCATATTTCCCGTAGTCAACATGA
Source organism: Protopterus annectens (assembly GCF_019279795.1). NCBI lineage: Eukaryota > Metazoa > Chordata > Ceratodontiformes > Protopteridae > Protopterus > Protopterus annectens. The sequence continues at coordinate 1,652,964,054 of NC_056731.1, read as the reverse complement.
ATACCACCTCTGGTCTCCTCTGAAAAGTGGCCATTGACCATCTGGGACTAATTCAGTAAAAAAAAACTATAAGTAAACAAATAAATACATTTTGGATGTCACTATATCTCAGCTACTTCATTATATCTTCGCACTCTTTTTTTTTTTTTTATTTTTTTTATTTTTTTTTTTTAAACAACTTTATTGAATTTTCAATAAAAGAACTAAATACAAAAGATGTTCAAGTATATTCAATACAAAAGTTAAACAATTTATAACTAACAAAGGAACATAACTATTTACAATGATGCTCACATGTATATCAGATTTTAATACATATGTTTTTCACAGTTAATATTTTTCTAGCAAATCAAATAATTTTTTCCACAAACTTATTTTGTTTGTTTTTATTTGTTCTTGACTTGATAGTCAATAGCTCTAGATTGCAGACATCAGTGAAAAGTATTTTAAATTCTTGAAATGATAGAGGAGAATCAGATTTCCAATTGATTATTATTTTCCTTGCTACAGACAGTACTGTCCATATTATTGGATATTTCATTTTATTAACACTTTGATGCATTGGAGTGTTAAATAATATTAAAGACTTGGTTAACATAAAGTTATCTGTAAACAAGCCTTGTAAGAAACAATTTATATCTTCCCAATATTTTGTTAATAGTATGCAATCATAGAACATATGTGACCAGTCAGCTTTCAATATCTTTTTACATCTCCAACACATGTTTATGTTCTTGTTGAATTTGTTAATGATATGTGGTGTAATGAAGGATCTTTGCATACATTTCCAAGTATAAATTCTCCACTTTAAAGAAGATGTAGTTTTGTAAGCAGATTCTAAAATATTAAGTTTATCTAGATCATTGGGAAGATGAGAATTAATTGCATTAAAGTAGTCCCAATATTTTCGAGAATGTTGATTTGTTTCATCTCTTAATATTTTACAAATACGTGATAATGTAATATTAGCAGTATTTGCATTTTGAGTGCTTGTAATTAGAAATAATATTATTTTTGGTATAGATTGCATTAAATCTCTTGGCATTAAGTCTAAAGCATTAGATAAATGTTGTCTACATTCTTGTAAATTTAAAGCAATATATGTTTTCTATTTTAAATTCATTTTTCAGGTCCTTTAAAGACTTAATTATGTCCCTTCTCATTAGTTGAGACCAATAAATTAAACCTCTCTCTTTGAAAATTAACATTTTTGTGAGATCTGTTGAGAGTATAAGGCCTTGAGTGAAGGATATTGGATAAAGAAGAAAGAACCAAACTTTATCATTTGTAAACTTAAAGATATAATTTCTAAATGTCTTTAAAAGAGTTAGCATATAGTTTGATTTATATGATTTAATTGATTGTGTTATAAAAAATATATATATCATCCATAGGATAGAGTTCTTTATTATTCATTTTTTTTTGATTTAGCGAGATAGTAGAATCCCAACATAATAAAGTTAAGTATAATTTCCATTTAGAAGAATAGTTGTTGTTAATTAAGAGGGAAATAGTTTTAATAATCGAGGACATTGTATATAATTCCAAATTTGGAAAGCTTATACCGCCTTTTATCCAATCATACATGTGGTAATTTAAAGTGATTCTAGGCTTATTAGGATGCCAAAAGAATTTAATTATTAATGTATTGAATGTTTTGATTATAATTTTGGAAGGAAATAAAGACAATGATTGAATTATGTAAAGTATTTTAGGGAGGATAATCATTTTGATGATTGACAGTCTTTCTTCCATAGTAAATAATAGTCTATTCCATTTATTTATTAAATCTTCAATTCTAGTTAGACAGTTACTATAGTTTACTTGAGCAATATCTTTGATATTATTTGCAATTAATATTCCTAAATATGTTATTTGATTGTTCTGAGGGATATATTTTTTGTATTTCTGAGGAATTGTAATTCCTTGTATATTACCAAGAAGTATCTTGGTTTTATTATTGTTAAAAGTTAGACCTGCTATTTTTTGAAACTTCATAATATTGTCAAATACTGCTGGGATAGATTTATTATTTTCTTCCAAAGTTATTAAAATGTCATCAGCAAATAATTGTAGTTTAGAAGAAGTAGTAGAATTCAACTTGAAAACTTAAATTCTTTCATCATCCCTTATTAAGTTGGCCCATGGTTCCATAACTAGTGTAAATAATAGTGGTAACAAGGGAAATCCTTGTTTAGTTCCCTTTATAATAGGTATTTTCTCAGAAATGGTGTTACCAATTTTAATATAAGCTTGACTATCTTTATATAAATTGAATATAAGGTTTGTAAAATTATTCGAGAAATTTACCTCTTCTAAGAGTATGAATAGGTAATCCCAATTAACTGAATCAAAGGCAAAGTTTATGTCTAAGCTTATTAGGGTTAAGTTTCTATTTAATGTTTTTGCAGCATCTATCAAAGTAATTGTTCTTTTAATGTTATCATAAGTATTTCTGCTAACTATAAAACCAGTTTGGTCTTCATTAACTAGGGATGGTAAAAAATTCTTAATCCTTTCCACATATATGGACATGAACATTTTGTAGTCAACATTTAATAAAGAGATTGGTCTATATGAAGAACATTTGGTGGGGTCTTTATTTGTTTTAATTATTGGGGTAATAAAATTATATTTCCATGATGGGGAATAATTGTGTTATTTTGGGATAAATTAAAAACTTTGTGTAATAAGTTTAGTGCAGATTTTGGAAGAATCTTATATATTTCTGGTATAATACCATCATTTCCAGGTGCTTTGTTTGATTTAAGTTTTGTTATTTGATTTTGTACATCTTTAAAAGATATTGGCTTATCTATATTAATAGATTGTTCATGTGATGATCTATTTTTAATGTATTTAGATATGAAAGTCTTAACATAGTCTTTAGGGTCTACCTTTTGTGATTTCTGATTAATTTTATAAAAAAAATCTTTGAATTCAGATAAGATATTTTGAAGTTCTGAAACTAGTTTTTGCTTTTTTGGAGATCCTATACTTGGTATTCAATATATGTTTATTAGAGTATATATTTTCTTATATAATTCTATTGTGATTGAACAAAACATCCCTTTATTGTCTTTGTATACTTCCAATATTTTAGGTACAGGAAGGGAATTACTCCATAAAGTAGTTACTAGCCCTCTTTTTTCATTATGTTCTGAGCTAGCTAGAATTGAAAAATGTTTTGAGTTTAAATTATCAATATCTGAAGATACCAAGTGTGTTTCTTGTATAAAGACAAGGTGCGATTTATGTGTTTTAAGGTATTTGTTTAAACCTCTTTTTTTTTGCAGGGATTATTTAGACCATTGATATTAATTGAAATGCCTTTTAAAAGAAACATTTGTATTTATGTTTGTTGTGTACATAGTTATTCAGTAATTTGTCATCTTGCTGATAATAAATGCTAGAAAACCTTAGTAATAAATCAATATTATACTGTGAGATATTACAACATATTATTGTGAATGTCAGAAAAGATTGTATCAAATCATTAAAACATAACTTTAATATAACATAACTAGCCCTCCCCATTCTGGAGTTGAAAACCCCTAATTTGAGTAGCATAACCACTCAAATGATCGCCTTTCCAATAGCAACAGTACTCAAGCGACTGTCAGTCTTTAATTGTAACTAGGAATACTATAATTACTAAAATAAAAATCTCATCATTTTATATAGCTGAAGTTTTAAACCATATTGTTATAACATACTGCAAGTTTAGTACATTCTATGTAACTTATCCATAAAGATTTAAGCTAATTATAAGATGGTTTCTCATAGGTAATAACTATAAAATAATGAAAAGAAAAACAAATCTAATAGTATATGTCAAAGAAGAATGATATCTGTCTGTAAAATGACTCTTTTATAATGTTAAATGGTAGTCTATATGATGTATTTGTCATTAAAATCATGTATTGTTTAAACAATTTTCCTATTAATGATATTAGATTAGGTACAGACTATCTAGGCTTATGAAAAAAAAAAAAAATATATATATATATATATATATATATATATATATGTGTGTGTGTGAAGAAAAAAAACACAACAGATAAATACATTCTTAACTCTGTATATTAACTTATTTTCATTATATACACTTCTACAATGGATATATTGTTATTTCAATATGCAAGAAAAAATGTTAACTAAAGATCACTTAGAAGTGTATATATTGTAACACCATTGCATCTCATTAGAAACTTTATGTAATAAGTTCACTAGATGCCAATTTCTACTAACAGAGTGTAAGGAGGTTAATTGTCTTTGCTGTCTACCATCTAATGGTAAAGATATTTACAATTTTGTTTTTCATACTACATGTAAGAGAAAAATACAGCTATAACTGAAGGTGCATGCAGTAATCTAACTAAATGTGTATTCAACATGAGGTCAACATTTTTTACAAAATTTGTATTGTGTTACAATGTCAGTGTGGTTATTGCTTGTACAATGCAGTAACAATATTATATATACTTGTACATGTCAAAATGTTGATAAAAAGTGTCTTTTCATTTAAATCTTTCTTTCCTTCCTTCCGTCTTCCGTCTCCCCTCCTCCCCTTTCCTTTTTTTTTAAACAATTTTCATTTAACGCAGTGTATAGATATAAAAGTACGTGTACATACAAACATATATAGATACCCCCATATGATTATATATACATAGATACATAAATGCATACACACACACACACACACACACACACATGCATCTACATATATATATATATATATATATATATATATATATATATACACACACACACACACACAACCACTCATACATACACATTTTCTTTCCTTTCTTACTATTAATTGTAGCAAAAAATAAGAATAAAAGTTGAAATAGTAATGTTTTGAATGTTTGTGGAGTACTTTAAAGTACTTTGAAACCTCATCGCGGGTAAACCGCGTTTTAACATTCCATTTTGTCTGTGTGATGTTCCCACTGGTTCAAAGATCAGATATTTGATCACACAGACTTGAGTGAGGTCATTCAGCTGCTTCATGCTCTATTGAGGAAAAGTTTCTGCCTGAGCCAACTTCTTAGTGAAGAGAGGGGAGAAAGAGAGAGAAAAAAAAAGACTGTTCTTGAAATAAGCGGGAACTGTAAGTGTGTTTTCCTTTGGAATCACTTCTTGAGAGATGAGCATAAGACAAACTGTCTCACATTATGATTGCAATACTATTAATTATGTGTTTCAAATTACAAACCCATATATGTACAGTTCAAAAGCTTTTCTATCAAATCGAGGCTGCCATAAGCCCCACTGTTCATAAATTGAGAAAATTGCAGATCAGCTGCATTTTTAAACCCACAAAACACATCATGAAGTTAAAGTACAGTGCAGCCTAAGCAACATCAAGACCATCCTGCCATATTTCTTGTTCTGAAATAACGCAAGGCCAATAATCCAGGTTTCATACCTTCTTATAAGCTGTCAGTTTAAATGTTATTCTCAGTGTTGCTTCCTTCAATTAACCCCATTTTATATTTAGTTGCATTCAATTTATCTAGTTAATATATTAGATCATAAGTATCCCAATAGAGCAAATTATTATGTAACATTACTACTACATACAATACACAATAGAGACACTATCAGAAAGAGATAGTGAGAAAGATAGAGAGAAAGAAAGAAAAGAATAAAGAAGAAAGAGGAAGAAGAAGAAGAAAAAAAAGAAAATATTTAGATTATATTCTATTTTGGAACCATATATGACTAAACAATTATAAGCATAACTATAATAAATAAATGTTATTATATGCATATACATGACTTACTGAGACAGACTTAAAGACACATATTAAAATAACATAGGATTTAAAGTTGTGCACTTACATGGGCATGAAGACATTGTTTTATTCATAAGTCACTAGATTTATATTTAGAGTTTTTAGCTGAAAAGAAAAATATTATTTTTTTAACTTTTTCTTCATTTCCAATTTTTTCCAGCTGCCATTTTCTGCTAATCTTTTTATGAAAGTAAGGGCAGTATCCAGTTCTTCAAATGTTTTGATGCCATCTTGCAAGATTTTAAGTCTAGCAAGGAATAGTAGATGAGTTTTTATTTGTGCTTTTTTAAGTTCCTTAATGGTAAGAATTGTTTTCTTTTTGTTATTACTAGTGGAGAATAGTCATTGTCAAAATGGATGATGTTTTGATTTAATTTAATTGGAGCTTTTGCCCAGGCTGCTTTAAGAAGTAGTTCTTTGTCATATGTTGATAAAAACCTCACTATTACTGATTTAGATGAATTATTCTTACTTGTTTTAGATGTAGTCAAGGATCTGTGAGCCCTCTCAATGCCATATGACAAGGATTCTGTCAGGTCTAAAACTTTTTGTATCCAAGATATTAGGAATTTGGGTAGATTATTGCCTTCTATATTATCCGGTAAGCCAAATATTCTGATATTATTCCTGTGAGACCGGTTCTCTAGATCATTCACTTTAGATTGTAAAAATGTATTTTGCTTCAATAAGTACTCTATATTTGTTTCTTCTTTATGTACTCTGCTGTCAATGTCATTAAGTGCTAGTTCAAAATCTGACATTTGAGTTTTTTTTGTATTTGAAGGTCTTCATGAATCTTTTCCATTTGTTTGGTACAGTCTTTTTTTAATATATCCAGTTTTAGATCCATTTTATCCAGTTTGGTAGATAGGTCCTGTACGTTAGTTAGCAATGATTATAAATCCTTTCTGAGAGAAGTTTCTTGGTGTGCTGATTTTGAAGTAGCCATTCCACTGCTGGTGAGGAGATAATAAATCCAAAGTATTTTTGACAAGAAAATCACTGAATTTCTTCAAAATTTTCATATGAGGTCATAGATCTCTATAAGAAGATTTAGTTAATGAAGAAATTAACCTTCTCAAATAACCTTTAGCCAATAATTCCTATCATACAAATATTTTAAAGACAGAGCTGAGTAGAACTGCTGCTATACTGGGCACATCTTGGCCACGCCCCCCATATCTTTGCACTCTGACTGTTTTAATGCATCAGAATCACTAAATGGGTATGGTTGTTATTTCTCAATGGACCTGATGCAGTAAAGTGATCTTGGATTTTTTCCCCCCAATATCCACTTCAAGCCCCATTAATATGAGTCATGCTAGACATAAGGAAATATTATTTTTTAAATCCATGTAAATAGAATTGCAGTAGTGTGAGTCGCAGGCATCTTGCACAACTTCTGTAACCTTTTTTTTTTATTTTCACTTTTTTGCTCTAAATATTCTGATTTGTGTTCTCTGAGCAGCTCTTACCTCTTTAATAGCATTACTAAATGCTCAGCAAAATACACTAGCTGAATTGAATGTTTTAAGGCTTCCAGTTTTTAGTTCAAGTGCTGACAGATCTCCCACATTCTTCCTGAGGTGTCAGATTATCATTGTAATTTAGGAGCTGATAACTGACAACTTCTTGCTTCTACTTCAAAGAACGTTTAACAGTGCAGCTTCCACACCTTAAGTCTGAAAATGAATTTACATACTCACATGAACAGGAGTAGCTGCATATTGATGGCTAAAGGTATATGGGCATGTCGGGTGGTTACTACACTGCAAAACTGGTATATAATGGTGGAGATATTTGGAAGGCATGAGCAAACACTCCAGTATATTAAAGCCATAGCACCAATTGAACTGGAGGCTGGCAAATAGATTTAGTAAGGGATTTTGTCCATGCACAAATATTTCAACAGTGATTCTTTGCAGTGGCATCCATTATCTGATTCAAGGTAAGTTAACCTTGATGTCCTTTATTAAAAAAAAAATCAATAAAAAATTTACTTTGTTATAAGTGACTTCTGGACACAAGAAAAAGGAAGGGGAAAATATAGCAATGTGGTTTGTATGTACAAAGACAAATCCAGGAGCACTGCAAAAGTTTTTTTTTTTGCAAATCAACCAGTGGAATAAAAACATATGAAGGCAAACACTGCATACCAACACACTTTGCACATGTAAATCTTAATTTTTAACAAGGTGGAAGCATGAAGTGATACCTTAACACTTAAATTAATAAAGATCTAAACTGGTTAATAGTATAAATGTTTTATTCTTTAACTCCTTGGTGCAAGACCTTACTGGATGTGATTGCAGTCAAGTAAGGCCATGGTTATAGTGCAGCAAAAAAAGGTCCCCTCTAACAAAGGAAATGCTAGAGCAAAGATTAAATTACATGAGTCAAGCACCCTGCTGAGATCTGCCAATCAATGGAATTACCAGGTCAAATTACCCTCAGGACTTTGACAGCTAGGGAAGCTAAGTGTTATGGGGAGGGGAGAAGTAAATGGACTGGAATTCATTGTCTCACAAATTAGTGCCATTTAAACTAAATTAGAAAAAAAGGCAGCAGTAAACAGCACTTTGAGTGTGTTCTGTGGCATTTGCACATTTCTATAGGGCAAATATATCCATGTTTCCTGGGTCATTGTCCCCTCATTATGTAGGCCTTTGTCCAGATGTATTGCACTAAGAGATTGAAAGGTATCTGGGAAGCCCTAGTGATCACTGTGACATTCCAAGCAAAACCACAGACTTTTAGTACTCTGATTTAAACAAGGCTATCCATGTTTGTTTACTCAGCGGTCATGAAACCTCACTTATTTACATTTAAATATGGTGCTCAGCATGAATATGCAACAAGCACTTCTACTCGCTGTGCATCATCCCACTGTTAGAGAATAATCAATGCATGCAGAGATATCTGTGAGCTATGCTGTGTGGTGCATGCTGTACTGTCACTGTTTACCTGACATTCTTTCTTGTATTTAAATAATATATATATATATATATATATATATATATATATATATATATATATATATATATCTTTTATTTCAGAACAGATATTTTAAAAGTCATAACCAAAATAGGGTGGAAAAATGTAGGCCAAAATCACTAAAAATTGCCATGCTTCCCACAGAAATGCAAAGTAGTACACCACAGTACCAAAGTGGAAAGTCCCACTGTGATAACCAATATATACCATCAAAACATGTAGAGCTCCACAAAACAAACAAAATTCATTCAAAAAAGAAGGCAATAATAGTCTTAAAGTGTTTTCACCCTTTCAGCATAGGAGTTCATCGGAACTAAAACTAAATCACTTGTGTAGCATTTAAATAGTAATTCAGCCTCATCAATTAATCATCGAATAAAAATGTAACTACTTTGAGACATCAAGTTAAAAACTTCTTTAAAAATACAAACAATAAAAAACATAAATTAAAAAACAGGACTGTACACAGCCTATAAATAATGCATCAAATTGTGTATATTCCATTTAAATATATAATGGATTAAAAATGTATATAAAATGTATAGTTATATATCAAAACCAAAAAACAAGTTCTACCTCTAAGTCATAATTTGCAACGTACAAATAACCTCTACACTAAACAAATGATAAACCAAAAATAAAATAATGTAATAATACAAACAATGATTCATAGTTTCAGTTTATGTTCCCTCAACTAGTACAAGACTTATGCAACAAAAACAATAAATGCATACTACAATCTAGATGCTTCATGTTTAGCACTGGTACTACAAATACCTGCTTGTTTAAAACAAGTGCCGTGTTTGCCCCTAACAGCAATTGCCAATACAGTTCCCAGTATAACACTTCTTCCAGTACATAAAATAAAAACTTGCTGCTGGCACATTCTTTTAAATGTTTAAAAAAGACATTAGTTTTGACCCTTATGCAATACCATACACATGTTCATATATATGTTTCCTTAGTGGCCTTTCCATTTTCCCTATGTAAAATGATGGGCATGCATTGCATAAGGCTATATATATGACACTCCTACTATTACAATTATTATATTTCTTGTCCCTAAGATATCTATCTTGAGCAGATAAACACAATTATGCAGTATTTGTTGTAAAAGGGCATTGTTTACAGGAACTGCACTTGCGTATGCACCTATACATGTTCTACTGGAAGTAAATGTACCTTTAGAGTTACTACCATATTTCCTTAAGATTTTACCCTTTTATAAGCAGTTAATGGGGTATCCAAGAAATGTTTAATGTATGAGGAACTAAACTAAGTATATTGAAATATTTCATAATCATTTCCTTAACCAACTTGCAATTATGATTAAAATCCAAAGATAAAGCCTAATTAAAATTCACTGTTCTTGTTCTTGTAAATGTCATCTGGCACACCTTATCACCTTAAAGCACTCAGGATTTAGTAAATGTTGCTACATACCTAGAAATATTTATTTCTACAAAAAGTCCCGTACTGTTGCCATACTGCATGAGGCAGGCATACATGACATTCAGGTAGCTAAAGCAATGTACAACATCAGTGGCAATTGTAAGTAATATAAATTGATGTTTGTGTAATGACTTTTATACATCATATAAATGAAATGTGAATGTATTCCTTTAAAAAAAACTTTTAGGTCAAAAAACATTTTTGGTCAAACCAAACTTGCCATTAACAACACTACCTGGTTTAATGGCCCTGCTGGTTAACTGGGTTTGGTTAAGGTGATGTCACATCCTAGAAGGAGTGGTTCTAAACCTGTGAACAGCAGCACTGCCTACACTTTCTTCATTCTGGTTCTGGTACTTTGAATGATGACAGCAACTATAAAGGCATGTGACTGCACTCTAAGCTGTTCAGATAAGGAGACCAACATCATGGCTTAACTTCTTAGTGAGCCATACCTGGATAAGATCCAATCAAGCATAAGAGGCAGGTGGCGGAAAAGATAGACATCTGATAGGTCTCGGGGTGAGCACCTGTCATTCCTGACAGGTATCATCCATCCCAGCCAACATAGCTGCCATAGTTACAACAACCTACAGAAGCATAGGCCTGACAAGCAAGCTGAGTGGGTTCACCAGGTAGCAGCAAAAGATAACAGTTCAGTAGTAAGTATAATTTTTTTCATCATATTAAGCATAGGTTTAAAAAAATAAACTATAAGAACGTGGAATAATTGAAGGTATTTGCTAGTAAAATATGTGTAACTGCAAATATGTATCTATAATGTTACTATAATAATGCAAAAGAAAGCATAAACATATCTGTACAGAGAAATGCATCAATATATATATATAATACTGATGTGATATACTTGTCTGTATAAATACAAATGTATACATATGAGTAAAGAAATAATATGCATATATATTTCTGTAAATTACAGATATACGTCTACATGAGAACACTTACAGCTATATTTTTCATGTATATAAATGCAGCTATTTATACATTAACCAAAAAAAATTGCATTGCCATGTGATTTCATTTCCAGTATTACATTACCTTAATAAGTACTTGTAGACCACTTTTGTAAAGAAATACTTTCTTTGTGTAAGCCAGAAAATATTTATTAGTATAATAATTGCGAAAGTAATTTCTTCCACAATATTAACTGCACATAATAGATGGCTGAACTCTCAGTCAGGCACCAAAACGTAGTCATAGTGGAGGTTGGGGGAAGGTGGATGGAGTGTCAAGTGAATGACCAGCACATACTTTAGTGAGAAATGACCAGTTGTATTACTTCTGTCTACATTTTTAAATCATCCTCTTATATGCTTACAGTTAGGCAGAAAACTATCAAAGTACACATTATTGTACCAAAGTATATGTACAGCTAAGGACCAGAAAACATCCTTTAATTGCCGAATTTTTCTGTGTGTGTGTATATATACACCTTCTACCGGAATACAATTCACAGACTATTACATGCAAAGCATAACATTTTTAAACACCACCATTCCATCAAAGAGACAAGCCGTTCACACATATAAAAGTGTAACAATGTAACTTGCAATAGAGGGAAGAGTGGCACAGTATGAGAACTCAGATATTAATAAATATTTAAACAAACATATAGTAAACAACTACAGCATTGAGTGAAATGCCTTGCATGTTAGTAGAAGTTATATCAATAATGAATCCATCCACAACCCCTTCCCCCTTTTTACACATGGGGTCGGCATGTCACTTCAACAGTGACAGCCATCTAGAACCAAGATTCTCACTGCCAGATGGCTAGCCCTGCTGTGGCTAGTTATATCAGTAATGCTAAGGGAAAAAGAGGTGAGATATAGGTAAACAACATTGTCATATCTTCTCTTTCTAGCCGATCATAGTATCAAGTATAATAGGAGTTAGCAGAATAGGAGAACAGCTAAACTTACTGAAGCCGCTAGTAAGCATGAATAAAGTCATAAGCAGTATTCTGTATTTAACTAATTCCATTAATATATATATAAAGAAATAATTTAGAAAGGATGGTAACTGAAGCACTACAGTTCATTCAGTACATTACTGCAACCAAATGTAAAATATATGTCAATTTATAAGTGCAGTATTCTGTCTTTAACTGATTTTATAAAATGTAAGCATTTATAAAGGGCAGTTTCAGTGCAATATTGCAAGGAAGTGCCTATCAGAAGCTGATATAATAATTTATACTAGTATAGTAGACTTCAAAATGTAAACCCCGCAAAACTTAATAGCAATGCACTCTTTCTTATCAAGTGTGCACAAGCACATCCAGTATCGTTTCATCCCAAGTATGCATAAGCACCTCCCCTATCATTTCATCCCAAGTATGCATAAACCCTTCCCTTATCATTCTTCACATGTACACATTACAATTCTCAAATCAGTGATCCCATGTGTGAATAAGTACTTCTGCATTCTGTTTTACTTCAATAAAGATTTATGAAAATAAAATTGTTCTAGATAAGAAACTGAATGTTGTGTACCATATGTGAATTTAGTGTGTTTTCTCTTTTGTCTCCCCCACTTTTTCCTCTGTTTCTCTTTTATAATTATGCATTCCTTTCTCTTTTTCTATTTTCTTTCTCTCCCATTTATGTTAATTTTTTTACAGATTCAAAATCCTCAAGAGCAGCCTAGCCATGTACCTCCCAGGTTAGGGATTGTTCACCCTCTTCCCTTCCAGGGACATCCTCAATGGTTCTTGGTGATGGCATTGATCATGTAGGCACTCTGGCATGTGGCAGTCTGGCAAACCTCCCTGAACAGGGGCTTCAGGACTTGGCTAAAAAAATGATGGGTCAGGTCATGGACAGATGGTTTCAGCCTGTTGAAGCATGTCTTCAGTCAGTTGAAGATTCACTGCTCGAGTTGGCACCAATCACTGCAGCACCACTGGCCCCTGACCCCTCAACATCAGGGTCTTCCACAGCAACACCATCTGACAGTGTGAGGATTTGTGGAATGGGGACTATTCATCATCACCCCTAATTTCCTTTATCCTTTCTCCTACACCCTCTTACCTACTTCCCATCAACACTACCCTCTTATATAAAAACACTTGAAAAAATAGGGGAGGTCTATTCCCATCAAAAACGTAATGCATTCTCTTCCCATCTCCTCCAGCACAACTCTCTTGATGTATTCCTTCTGTCTCTCCCTGTTTATTGTGTCTTCCCCCTTTTTCAATCTTTCCTATCTCCCCTTTTCCATTCTTAAGGCAAACAGCACAGTATCCACAAAAGAATACCCCTATATAAAACATTTTAAACCCTTTTATTTTTTTTAAATATTAATATTGAAATCTGCACAGTCCACCACTTTCCTTAAGTCCTTCAACTGGCGAGTGCACATAGACACATCCCACTGTAATATCTGAATGCATACATAGTCATATGAAGCCCGTGGTCTTCACATAGTGCTTCATATGTACTTAACACTTGACTTTAGGAACGTTACTCTTTATTTATTTATTTATTTGGCATTTGTTGGGTGGGTTAGTCCATTTGAGCTTGTGCCCTTTTTCAGTGGAGGCCTGTGGAGAAAAGCTCCAATGTACAAATTATACAAGTATTAGAATCAGAGGACAAAGTTTTGCAAGGAAAAAATTCACTGTTCCAAATAGTGATCCTCAGCGTCACAATACAAAATATATAAATATAAAATTCAAAGGATAAGTTGTGCAAGTGAAAGACTCACAGTCCTGCCGTAAGTAGGCATGTTTTTCAAAATGCCTTCACTTTTCCTTATTCAGAGGGAATAAACTTTGCTTAGTTTATTTGCATATACGTGTAGCAGAGCTCTTTGTAGTTAACCGCTATATAACAAATAAATCCTGGACTGTGAATGGCACTCTGTGTCTTAATTGTATGAAGCATTATTCAGAAACTGCCTTCTGTTAGCATACCAGGAACTGTAAAGAGACTGTCTAGTCCTCAGAAAGATAAGAACTACATCCACAGTGAGACCCAAACGACTGTCCTTCAGTCTCAGTGCATGGTGGAGCAGCTAACTGTACTGCAGCTTACTAGGCAGGACTAGAACTAACTGAGTAGAACACTACTGAGTGTCTTCCTGCAACATATGCAAGGCATGGTACACAGAACGGTAACATTTTCACCATGCATTGTTACAGTGCTGAGGCTATAATGGTGGCAGAAAAAGAAATCTGAACTGTGCAGGGCATGCCCACTGTATATGGTGCCATCAGATATCCAGGCAGGAGGCACAGCCTGATTGGTGCTATGGCTGCAAAACACTGGCACAGTTGGTCTAATATAGGCACACAGGCAGCCATGCTGTGGAAACAGTATTGCTATCACTACTATAAATGCAGTCCAACATTTATGGCATGTTAAACAACATCAGCTTGTATGTCTGTCAGACCACTGCCAAAGCTGAAGGCTATATTCCATGAATGTGTGAGACTGAGGAAATGCACATTAAGTTTCAGTATGTAGCAACACACACACAGCTACATAAATGACACACATATAATTAACTAGTAGCACCAGACTATGTACTAGATGTTTGGCAGCACTTCAGGTTTATAGCTATATCATGTGTCTTGTAACTGTCTCAAAGAATGTTAATAAAATGCTTCCCTTAACTACAGTGTGTCATACAGCAAAACTAAATAACGCATGATTTGATTATTAGTATTATCAAACCATTTACTAACAGCTATTTTATGTCATTATATTTACTGCATATTCCACTGCAATTTGGTCTAATTATTTGTCCATCTTACAATACACTTATCTGACAAAATTGTTACTCTGTCCATTTGTTTGTTACCATCCAGAAATGTTTGAAAAGAATTCTACAAAATGCACTTCATTTTTGCAGAAGATAAGATCTCTACATAATCTAAGGTTATCAGTTTATTGCTGAGGATTAAGACTATGTTCCTGAGGTAATGGGATAATTCTCTTCAGTGTGTCACTCTCAGGAAATCACTTATGAGATGATGTTCCTGAGGCATCTCTTAAAAGAGATCCTTGTGTATAGGGAGTTTACATGCTTAACAAAACAATAAAACAGATTAAAACAACTTAACAAAAATAAGACTCAGATATGCTGAATGGCAATTCTAACGAGGGTACTGCAGTAACTTCATAACATATAACGACAAACACTTTGGCAGTTCATCTTCCATACTGATTGCCTGTTTTCACTACATGTGCAGTGCAATCTGGAATGTGTTTTATCAGTAGAATAATGCACTTAGAATTATTTACTTATCAGCACTGCTGTTAACAGCCTACATCCTGTTCACGTATTTGATTCTGAAAAAAACTTCTTAGATTTAATATTTCATAAGTATTGTACCATTACCTTTTCTGATCATATGATAAAAATTTACATCACCTAGCACTGTTTTAAAAAAATTATGATTGGTATTGTTCACGTTTTTCAGTTATCCGCTTGTGTGTACTTGTTGGAATTACTTTGCCTGATGATGTATTGTGTATGTTGCTTTGCTATAGATGGGATTGTAACTAAGCCGTGTCATTAATAATCCAGCCTTCCTTTTTTAGTTAACACATTCTAAATCTAAATAATAAGCATAAATTGAAAAGGTGAGATAGAAGACTGACCCAATATTGTTGTCCTTCAACATTCCCAACTGTTGTGCAAGATTTGTTTGCTGGGAATATCATGTTGGGATGGCGATCGTATGCCACAGGCACAACAATCTTAATATCAGAAAAAATAGGTTTAAATCTGAAAAGTAGCAACTTGCAGGAATGCTATGATGATAAAGCTATATTCTGAGCTTGTGTCATAATTAAGGCACTTCCAAACTCAAAAGGCTGCACTCTCCAGTTTAAATGCAGATTTGTCAGTGTGACATTCAATAATTTTTGTGATTATTTTTCCTTATCAACCATCAGGCTTCATGTGAGTCAGTCAATAAATATCCATTTGTTCCTCTGCTCTAGGGATTCCACTTGCAGCTGAGGTGAGAGCTGTATAAAGAGAGCCATTAATCAGGTACTTTGTGTTCTTGCCAACAACCCAAGAAATCATGTGAATGGCTTAAGCTCCACCCCATGTTGGCCCACAATGCCCTTCACATACGAATGTGCACTTTTACACCGTTGCTGTGATGGTTATTACCTATGAGTAGTTTGAGGGGGCCTAACTCCAACTGCTAGGCCTCCCCTCATCTGATGGACAGTTGAAGTGCTTCCAAAATAGAAATCCTCTGCATGGAAGTGATTGCATGGCTAAAAACTATGTAAATGAACAAAAAAGTAGCCAGCAACTGTATGCTGTGCAATTAATTATTTATTAATACATAAAACAGAAGAGATAACAGACCGGTTTCGGCTAAGGGATTAACCTAGCCTTCATCAGTGTAACAATTACAGAGCATCTTGTGATCATATATATATATATATATATATATATATATATATATATATATATATATATATATATATAATATGCTTAATTAATGCTGAAATGTTATTGGTGAGATCATAAATATTCATTTAAACCTGGGCTGAACCCTAATTTAACAATCCACTTATTTTCCATAGCATTTAATTTTGTGCGCCATCCAGTTTTGTGATTCCTATCACCTATTATCCTGTCTATAATTGTGAAATGAAAAGACGCCATGGTGTGTTGTAAAGCATGTTTGGACAAAGCATTACTCATTCTTTTATGTCTGACATCTCAAAGATGTTCAAAAATACCTAACCTGAGGGTTCTGGATGTTTGTCCTATATAAAATGCGTGGCAACTGCAGGTAGTCAGGTATATAACCCAGTCTGTACTGCAATTTGCAAAGAACTTGATGTCAAATACCATGTTACAATTGTTGCTAGAAAAAGTTTTGTTTTTCAGAACTCAGATATAATTACTGCAATGGCCACAAGGCATGCAGCCAATTAGCTTCTCCCCAGAGATGGTAGTCTGAATGGTATCATGATAAGTAGATGGGTGTTGATGTTTAAAGTGGCTGAAATGAGACCCCAAGTTTTTCCCTTTTCTGAAAGAAAACTGGCATGTTTCACCTAAATGTTGTGACAAAAAATTGTCTGCCAGTAATATATTCCAATGTCTTCTGATCACCTCTATTAACTTGTTGGCATTCCTACCATATGTGGTGGTAAACCGTAACTTATTAGTTGTAGATCATGGTTTCCGTTTCTATTTGAGAAGGTCCTTCCTATCAGTATTGGCAGCATGGTTGCTTGATGTATAGACAAGGCCCATGCTATAGCCCCTTTCTTGAAACCTATGGACTATATCACTGTGAAAATGTTCAAAAGAATTATCATCTGAACAGATGCTTCTCATCCTAGCCGTGGTGGTGCAGTGGTAGTGTTGTCGCCTCACAGCAAGTTCGATTGTTCGATTCTCAGCTGGAGCACCTTCTGTGTGGAGTTTGCATGTCCTTCCCACGGTCGAGTGGCGTTCGAAAGACATGCGTGAATATGCGTGCCTTCATTGAAGGCTGGCACCTCAGCACTGTAAAAATCTACTGCCAATCATTAGTGGACCGGAGTTCTGCTGTGGCAACCCCTAACCGGGAAAATCCAAAAGAAGAAGAAGATGCATCTCATCCTAATAAATTGTGACTTGGGAATATTTTTTTTCCGATATGGGCTGGATGAAAGCTGGATGCATGGAGTAGAGTGCTGTATTCAGGGTATTTACGAAATACTTCTGTATGTAAAGTATTATCTTCATTCCTGGATATGAGTACATCCAAGTAAGTAATTCTATCTAGATGGTAATTGACAGTGAACTGTAAACCCCACTTATTTTCATTGAGATACCCTATGAATCCCATAAGGTATTCCACATCAGACCTCCACACCATCCAGGAATCATCCAGATATCTACACCATATATCAATTTCCTCAAGTAGATGTTATGTGTAGTATCGCAAATTATATGTTCTTCTATGTAATCCATGTACAAATCTGCATATATAGGGGCAAAAGATGCACCCACTGCAGTGCCACGCACTTGTAAATAACATTGGTTACCATAAAAGAAAACATTCTTTGTGAGAGCATGTTCCTTCAAAATGATGAGGAAAGTATTAAAGCCAGGTTTGTATAAATTGGATTTTTGTAGCCAATATTCAATAGCATCCAGCCCTGCCCAATGTGGTATGTTTGCATACAATGAACAAACATCTAATGTGCACATTAACCAATGATCCTCAATTTGCATATCACTTATTATATCCAGAATTTCTGCAGTGTCTTGAATTCTGGATCTGACCCATTTAAGTAATGGTTTAAGATATTGTGTCAGGAATTGTGATGTTGGTTCAGTTAGGGACCAATTACCAGCCATGATCGGTCTGCCTGGAGGATTGTGAAGATCTTTGTGAATCTTCGGTAAAAAGTATATATATTGGCTGTTTGGATCTGGAACAGTGAGATGGTATTTAGTTTGTTCCATAATGATACCATTTTATAATGCTGATTCCAAAAATTTGTCTACTTGTTGTTTGAACATAGTAGATGGATCAAGAGGCATTTTGGTATAATATCTGCCATCATCTAGTTGTCTTCGAGCCTCGGCATCGTAGTGTGACCAATTCATGACAACCACAGCACCACCTTTGTCCGCAGAAATGATTACCAAATTTTTATTATTGGCAAGTTCTTGTAGTGCCAACATATCAGATTTTGAGAGATTATTGCATCTTGCATGAGTCACATGTGAATTAAAATGCAGATCTTTGAGTACACTGTTTTGAAAAACTCACGCAATGGTGCATCGGTGGAACAAAGGTGGATTTGTGGTATTTGAATGAGTCCCCAGTTGAATAATCATTGGTACTATCATGAAAATACACTTTGAGATTAAGCAATCTACAAAAGGCTATAACATCCTGTGCCAATACATCTTCCTGAACAAAAAAAAAACAGGTATAAAAGAAAGGCTTTTATTTAACAATGCTATTTGTGAATCAGGCAATGTTACATCAGAAATGTTTAATACATTGGTTTTAGAACAACTGTTTACTTGTTCATCAGAAGTTCCATCAAACCCTCCATGTTTCTGATGTTCGCGATGTTTTCTACCTGCCCTCTTATAATGCCTAAAGGGACAGTACTGTTGTTATGTTTGGGGGTTGGAGAATCAGAGGTCTGTTGTGTATCTAGATCTGTACCAGATGATGAATCACCCCCAGATGAATCAGTATATGTATTACATTTCCTAAGAATAGACTTGGGACGTTTGCATTTCAGGGTTGACTTGCTTTTATTGCTCCCCCCTTCAAATCTGACGTCTGGTATAATTAGAGAGATTCCCTTTATCATAATCCATTTGGTCTCTTTGGAACTTCTTGAGTTTCCTATCCCTAAGCTGTGCTTCAAACATTAGTAAGTCCGAACTAAGCTTGTTTAATTGTGTAGAATAAAAAGGTTGACAAATATATTGATTGCTGTCCTCACATAACTGACTAACTGCATTTATTTGATGATCAATAACCCTTTCATAATATCTGACAAGTGTTTCCACAAATCCCATTGAACATTTTTGTTGTATGGCAGACCATTCATTTGTTAACTGGTCATCCATTTCACTAACTAATGGTTGGATTTTTACCCGAAGCCTTCTGGGAGTTATACCTTTGGCCATGTACGCTTTAAATAATTTAAGATGCCAAACATTGGATCTTAAAGCTTTCATGGTTTTATTAAGTTGTTGAAACAATCCATCAGAGCAAAACTGTGGATTCGCAATAGTATTTGAACTATTGTCGTTATTGTTACCTGCAATACCAAATATACCTAGGTCTTCCTTATCAGAAGAAAGACCAGCCAAAATACTGGTTAGATCCATTGTACAAAAGGTTACTACCGAATATAAAAACTAATAATCGAAAACAAACACACAAATTATGAAAAGAAATCATAAACACATCTTTTAAAATCCTGCACATGAGTATTCAATTACTGGAATGGATTATTGTGAACAGACATTCCCTTTTGAGTGCTATCCATAGCTCTCAACTCTCCCTGTTTTTGCAGAATGTTCCTAATTTTACTTCAGATGCTTGCTCTGCAATTCATATTTTTGATTTTTCTGATAAATCGATTACAGTCATTAAGTAAAGACAGACTTTAGAATTTTATATTTCTTGCTGTTCAAACAATGCATATTGATGCAAATCATTTTATTCTATTAACTCTTGAAGTGAATTAAAGTGATGCTTAAAATTGTTGCTGAGTTCAGCTCTCCCCCTGCAACAATACTTTTGGTTTTGTCCAGAATTCTTGATCATATAAGTTGAGAGGTATGGTGCTACTCCCAAAACATTCAGACTTAAATTATTTCTGTTGGTGTTATTTCAGCAAACCATAAAAATAGTACTGGACAGTTCATATTCTGCTTTTGCTTGGTACAGTTTTTGTCGTTATCAGTGCTCTTTTCCTCGGAGAGGGGACGAGAAAATTAACATGCGTGTGTTTCTAGTCTCAGTAGCTCAACAGGTACCACACTGGCATTTTGTGAAGAAGGTTTTAATACTGAAAAAATCATAGAAGTGAAGGCTAAAGCAGGAACCACATATAACACCAGGAAAACTCAGCTTAAATTAATGAAGCAAAAATAATTTATTTAAACAAAAAAAAGTTGATTGCTTTCATCACTTTATAGGAGTTAGAATGGGACTTCATCAAAACAATGGACAATTAAACTTCTATCCTACCATTTATATAACCATCAATCTAGTGGAAGAGTACAATCAATTTGCTTGTAAAGTTATACACTCTAAATTTAACATAAACTCCTTTAAAATATTAGTTCACACCCTTTGCATTTCATTAACATATTCAAGATACATCCCAGCCATAAAATGTCATCAAACTTGGTAATACAATATTAATAAAAAATACAGTGATGATGAAAAGTAAAAGGAAAATATTAAAAATGAAAGCTGAAACATTTACAACTTCTCAAAAAGCATCTTCTTCTTCTTCTTTCAGCTGCTCCCGTCAGGGGTCGCCACAGCAGAGCAACTGTTTCAATTTCTTCCTGTCCTCTGCATCTTGCTCTGTCACACCAACCACCTGCATGCCCTCTCTCACCACATCCATGAACATTATCTTAGGCCTTCCTCTTTTCCTGTTACCTGGCAGCTTCAGCCTTAGCATCTCTTTCCAAATATACTCTGCATCCCTCCTCAGCACATGTCCAAACCAAGGTAATCTTGCCTCTCATACTACTAATTGATTCATTCAAAAACCCTTTCAGTTTACTTTAAAACTCACTACATTTTTACTTTAGTCCCTAATGGCTGTGGATAATATTCCAAGGTCATATACTTGGATTAATTTTCAAAACTGCAATGCATAAATGGGATGCTGTTCTCCTGGGTGTGCCATCCTTCCTGATAAGATGTTAAATCTAGGGCCCATCTGGTTGAATCTGTGGTTGCTCAGATGGATATAAAAGATCCTGTGGCACTTATCAAAAACAGTAGAGGAAATTATCTGGTGTCTTGACCAGCTTTCCCCTAGTCAACATGAACACCACCTCGGGTTTCCCCAGAAAAGTGGCAATGACCATGGGGGACTAACCCAGTCAAAAAAGTATATGTAAATGAATAAATACATTATGGTTTGTCTATATCTCAGTTACTTCATTATATCTTTGCACTCTGACTATTTTAATGCATCAGAATCATTAAATGGGCATGGTTGTTATATCTCAGTGGACCTGATACAGTAAAGTGATCTTGGGTTTTTTTTTTCTCAGAATCCACTTCAAGCCCCCTTAATTTGAGTCATGCTAGATATAAGGAAATACTGTTTTTTTTTTTTTTTTTTAATCCATGTAAATAGAATGGCAGTAGTATGCGTCACAGGCATCTTCCACTGCTTCTGTAACCTTTTTTTATTTTCACTTTTTTGCTGTAATTATTCTGATTTGTGTTTTCTGAGCAGCTCTTACCTCTTTAATAGTATTTCTAAATGCTCAGCAAAACACACTAGCTGACTTGATTGTTTTAAGGCTTCCAAGTGCTGACAGATCTCCCACATTCTTCCTGAGGTGTCAGATTATCATTGTAATTTATGAGCTGATAACTGACAACTTCTTGCTTCTACGTCAAAGAACGTTTAACAGACATTTAAACTATTTTGCTATTCACCAGTGTCTGCAGTGTGACAATGCATGTTTTTTCTTGAATGTTTGCAAAATGTGCTTTATTTCTTTACAAATATTTCCATACAATTTAACACAGAACAAAATAAGTCTGACTTACTGTTCTGGAATTTGGGTTAATGATTTTTCCTCACAATGTAGCACAGAACAAAAAAATTCTGACTTTTTGTTCCTGAATTTGGGTTAATGACAATCTTTCAACTGAGGCACAAACATCTTTTGTGCATGACATTTCCCCTCCTTTGTTGTATTGGTAGCTATACCCTTGACTTGTTACACTGTAGCACACCAACACTTCTTCCAAACCAGAAACAAATTAAATTTCTGTGTTGTCAACATTGCCAGGATTTGGATAATTAGAACATTCACTTTTTTCCATAGGGAAATAGTCTTTCATTTTTAACAGTGTTTTGTTGGTGAGTTGTCACCATGTATCAGTCTATACTTTATTGGTATGATGATTTTCCACATGACCTAGATGCCCCACCAGCAATCTACTGTGTACCAGCAAGAAAAGGGACCTGGAGCCATCACTGTCCTGAATATGTGTACAATTGGCAAGTATGAGGCCTATATCATGCCAGGCAGAGCTGTAGCAAGTGCAGGGTAAAAATGGAAAGCTGTGCTGGCTGAAAACAATTAAGAGGCATGATTTGTGCTGTACACAAAGCACTAATTGGCTCCTGATGTCTTTCTATAGTAGAGGTGCCGGTAGTGGTAAAGCGGTTAAAGAGCTGCATAAATGAAAAGGATATTCAGTGTTTGCATTTTTACAAGCTCCTTCCTATAGTTTTACTTCTTCTTTTGGCTTTTCCTGGTTAGGGGTTGCCATAGTGGATCACCTGTCTGCTCATGATTGGCAGTGTAGTTTTATGGTGTTGAGTTGCCAGCCTGGCACCCAACTGAAGGCACACACTCACACCTAGGGCCAATTTAGAGTGTCCAATCCACCTACAGCATGTCTTTGGGAGGAAACCCACACGACCACAGGGAGAACATGCAAGACTCTGCACAGAAGGCACCCCAGCTGAGAATCACAACGGAGGACTGCTTGCTGTGAGGCAGAAACGCCAACTGCTGCACCACTGTGGCTGCCCTCCTTCCTACAGTTTTACAAATCTCCTTATTACTGTTTTGGAACAGAGCTTTGTAAAGACTAATTAAGCTTTGTAAAGACTAATTCAATATTGTGTGTCTGTGTGTGTCTGTGTGTGTCTGTGTGTGTGTGTGTGTGTGTGTGTGTGTCTGTGTGTGTGTGTGTGTGTGTGTGTGTGTGTCTGTGTGTGTGTGTCTGTGTGTGTGTGTCTGTGTGTCTGTGTCTGTGTGTGTGTGTCTGTGTGTGTGTGTCTGTGTCTGTGTGTCTGTGTCTGTGTGTGTGTGTGTCTGTGTGTGTCTGTGTGTGTCTGTGTGTGTGTCTGTCCTCAATTTGATGCGAGGACTTTTTATTTATCCTCAACTTGAGGTGAGACATTTTTACTGATTATACCAGACAGCCTAGTTATAACTCTGATGCCAGGAGTCAACCTTTCTGAAGAATCCCTCATACTGACTTTCATCTGTTAACACCACACAGTTCTATGCATGTACGTGCTACCCGGTATCTCTGCTTTACAGGATGCCAAACATTAAATGGTATATCAAAATGGCAGTAACGTATGTAAGTATGCACAACCAAGATTTCCATGTCATGCAGACATTTCCTGCTCAGGTGTTTAGTGAGCATGTCTCCATCTGCATCTAGTATCAGCCTTGTGAACTGAAGTATGTGATAGGGGATGCTATGGATGTGCTGCTTATTACAGGTCTATTGTATGAAAGTGTAATTAAGTGATTCACAGTCATTTGTAATAGGAGGTCTTAGTTGCCTACAAAGACCTCAAAAATGTTTACATTTGTGGACCTCAGTTTAGAATCACCATTCTGATCATTTATACTAAGTGAGTCATACTCAGACTGGAAATGTTCTTCATCTCTGGGAATAGCCTTATGGCAGTAGGTATATGGATTTTGCTGGTAAGGTATATATTTTACTTTCAGAGAAGTGCTCAGACATCAGTAGCATGATAGAATATTAGGTATAGTTCCTAAGGGTATGTTTATGCACTAGAAAAATGATTTATCACTCTTGACAATTTTTCCTATATGTTTTAGCAAGTACAGCAGCAGCAGTAAGGCTGTTATGGGGGTGTTTTACTATGCCATATCAGCAGACTATTTCACAGGCTACCTTCTGCCAGATAATATGTTGCTTTTTATTAATATCTTTGGATATTTTTCTCCCCCATTGCTCCAACTATCAATGTCCTTTTTGGATAACTGGCCCAGTCATTTTCATTCACCATTTTCCTTATATGCCCCTAACCCCATAGTATATGGCCAGTACCTCAACCAAGGTTCAGTGTACAATGGGTATCAGTGAACGCATGTCACTCATTTCAGTGAATGACATAATCCTCTCAATGGTCTTGACACCCAATCAGTGATTTAACCATAGAAACAAGCACACTGGATATATTTTCCCACATCCTCCTCCCCTAGGAAACCTGAGCTGGCAAAGCCACATTACTCCTTTCCCTCCATACCACGTCCAGCTGGTGGCAGCATCATCTGCCAGACATGGGTTGCCTGGATTATAGTCAAGAAATGATCTCTTTACACCAACAAAGTTGGCCAAGACATACTTTGTTGTACTGTAGCAAAAAGTATTAGACAATTTTCAAAATTCAATATAAAATGAAGTAAAAGAAAGTATTAGACCTGCATAATGTGAATATGTTTTTTGGGAGGGTTACAAAGCCATATCATCAAATTATTTTGCAGGTTATCCTCTGTCAGTAAGTATTATTATGTGGTACCAAACTGCAATATGTGAGACTTTACACTTGTAAAATAAAAACACAACGACCATCCAAGTATTCTGAAACGTTTTAATCCACACACTGAGCGCTTTCACCATCAACACATGGCATCATCAGAGTGAATGGAATCAATTGTTCCCTTACTTTTATACATAATGTTAAAACAATGCTCTAATTGGCCAACACCATAATTACCTTGTTCTTAAAGAAGCATATGTCAAACTGTTACGTACAGTTCGTGCACTTATACAAACTGTCTTTGTGAAACATATACAATTCTACAAAATTCTTGCTAATGAAAAATATGTATGTATATGCATAACGTATAACAACATTTTAAAACACTTTAAAAATTACATTTTTTAAAAACTGTCATAAAAGCTTTTAACAAAATCTGCCATTTAGACTCCAAAAGTTCCACCTTTAATTTATCATCTCCCCCTCTTTCACTGAACATCACCCTGTCTATAACAAAAAATACAAATCTCCTAAAGTTAGTACATTTCATACTATGTACATATAGGGCATTGTGTATGTCATGACCCTTGATAGCCCTAAGATGTTTAAACGAACACAACACATCTCCCTAAAACCAATACTGAAACAAAGGGCAAATGTTATATAGAAGGGTAAAAAATGTATACTGTTGGCATTCAGTTTTTAAAAAATGTAATTTTTAAAGTGTTTTAAAATGTTGTTATACGTTATGCATATACATACATATTTTTCATTAGCAAGAATTTTGTAGAAATGTATATGTTTCACAAAGACAGTTTGTATAAGTGCACGAGCTGTATGTAACAGTTTGACATATGCTTCTTTAAGAACAAAGTAATTATGGTGTTGGCCAATTAGAGCATTGTTTTAACATTATGTATAAAAGTAAGGGAACAAACTGATTCCATTCACTCTGATGATGCCATGTGTTGATGGTGAAAGCGCTTAGTGTGTGGATTAAAATGTTTCGGAATACTTGGATGGTCGTTGTGTTTTTATTTTACAATATGTGAGACTTGCATACTGATATTATCTGTTTGTGTAAAACAGGTGCATTTTCAGTGCTTATACAATTAACATATAGGATGTCCACAAGACAAAGCAAATAGGGGCTGGAATATTTCAGGGATGTTACAAATAACATTGTAGTGCAAGTAGTTAAGGTGCATGGCCTTCTGTTGATAGATAGTGGAGGTGCAGACCAACTATTAAGGGATTAAGTGTGGCAGTGGTGCTACATGGGGGCACGTGCTCCACCCCCAACACACACACACACACACACACACACACACACACACCACAGTCTTTGTGAACAGAAACCTAACATTTGATAACAAGATAATTTTTTTATTAGAACAGAACACCTTTTTTACAGACAAATGGATAATTAGGAGAATGGTGTGGGTGTATGGTGTAGTGTGAGTTTGTTGCATGTTGTGAGTGTGTTTTGTGCATGTTTGTGTGTGGGGGGTGTGCTGCATGTGGTTTTCAGAAAAGCAACATGAAGAAGTTTTCAAATGTATTTTTTGTATTGGGTATATTATTATATTATTATACAACAGCTAGCACTTTTTTTACATTTACTGAGATATGGGCTGATGTCAGCTGTGCTACTAATGGCTAAAAAGGTAAAATACCTGCAAACTCCTAGAAGCAGTCCAGCTTGGACTGCAGTGTGTGTGTGTGTGTGTGTGTGTGTGTGTGTGTGTGTGTGTGTGTGTGTGTGTGTGTGTGTGTGTGTGTGTGTGTGTATGCGCACATACAAGCATATGTGTGTGCGTTTAGAGTTGGGAATTCTGATGCAGATCTGTGTTTCTTAAGACAGATGCAGATCTGATTATTCTAGTAGGTAAATTCCAGTCATCGAAAGAGTTTACAAATTATCATTCAGAAAATCTATTTTATACTAAGGGTGCACTGTCTAGTTAAGTGGCTTGTCCAAATTTCTTGCTCGAAGAAGCTGATAATTATTTTGGTCTGTTCTTTGTAAAATTTCTGGATTTCTGGCTAATTGTTACAGATTGCTGACACTAAATAATAATAGGTATGCGAGTTTCAGACTTTGTGTCCTATGGAAAATGCTTGCTAATGCAACTTTGAGTATATAATAAAGATTTAAAATCTGTTCCTTATTTTTTTGGCCTTTGTCTCTGATTCTTGTGCTAAGAGTTTGGGCAGGCATGGGAGTGCAATGGGATGTACTGCATGGATCAAACAGCAGTGTGCTGAAATACACTATTGAACATTTATTTATTTGTTCACTCATTTTATCCTAAGCAAACATATGAATGTACACAGTCGTATAAGGGGCTGTTAGTTTTTGTCCCATGTGTGGGTGTTTGCCCTACACCCAAGTTGTTATGGTGTAAAGGAAGGAATTGATTGTACTAAACAGTAACTTCATCACATGAGCCATGTTCTTTGAGCACACTTCTTGGTTTCCTCATTTTATTGACGGTTAGCATGTTCGTTATTTGGCTATGAATAAACTGGACAGCATGAAGTCTGCACATTTTAATGTTAAAATATTATCTATGAATGCATTTTTAATTTAACTTGTTTTTGAAGGCACATGGGAGTGAAATGAACTACATCCGGGGTACAACAGCTTGTCTGGTACTTAGTGTGGATAAGTAAGCCTATGAGCTGCTTCCTGTAGTGCGGTATTTGAGTCCCCCAGTCTTCATTGGTCTAGTGTGAGTATGACCAAGTCAATTCAAAGTCAAAGTCAAAAGCCAAAGTAAACTTTATTGTCATTCAGAAATCACAGAAGTGCAACAACTGAATGAAATTCCATTTTCTCCGGATTCAATGTGCAGACAACATACAGACCATTTCCAAAGACATTTACACATATAACACCTAGCTATTACATGACAGAAATGCAGGTAGACAGACTAATACTGCACATAATTAGAAATGCATTTTAACACTTTTTGCAGTGAACACTTACTTGCATGAGACTTTAGTATTGCACAGGTACTTGGTTTTACCAAGAAATTCACCAGAAAATGCTCCTGGGCTGCCCTTGAAAAAGGATACATGTCCAGTAGGCTGTCCCAAGCTGTCAGCAAATGCAATATACATTTGTCTTTTGAATTCCTGCACCCTTCACATAGCAGCTAATTAGTGCTTGACTATGTGCTATTTGACCATGAATGTAAACTTGCCAGCTACAGTTTAATGGATTGCTAGATGCATTTACAATAAATGTGAGTTTCAAAGGAAAAAACATTTTGTCTTGCTCATTCTTTGTTTTCATTGTGAGAGTGCTTGTTTCCTCAAATGTCTGCCAGTGTTTGTTGTAAACTTTTTAATAAAAGTTTTAAATTAAATCCAAATATCTGTGATCATTGCAAAAGTAAAGAGAATAATAGTATGCACACTGACCCGATTGAGCAGTGCTTTATGGTAACTGGGAAGAGAGCCAAGTAATGGAATATTGGTATGGCTTAGCGAAGTGAGCCCATTATCCTGAAAAGGACCTCTTTTTACATGAACTGACTTCGATCTTATTGTTCAGAAACTCCACATGAGTACTTGCCTCATACTTATGCTCTATCCTTTTGCTTTTGTATCTTTTAAACCAGGTAAAGGGGTCAACCCAGGAACACTACTCAGTGAAGTGACTTCTCAAAGTCACACAGCAGGCAAACCGAGGAAGAAGAACTCAAACCCTGTACCCTTGACTAAAGGAAGGAGCTCAACAATATATTTGAGCCTTACTAGTGCCAGATCTTGAATCACTTTTTCATTTTCTGATACATCACTAAGTGTTAAAAATCACTCAGGTTTATTGTCACTCAGTAATACCAGTTAAGAGTTTTCATAGTTTTTGTAGTTCAGATGTCCAGAAAATGCATGGTGATGCAAAACAACTATCGCTCAATTAACTCTTAATTACAATAATATTTAAAAATTATTTCTGGTATGGTACCCCTCCATTATTTTTGGGTTTGTACAGAATTCTTGACCAGATAAGTTGAGAGAAATGATGCTACCCCAAAGCATTCAAATCTAAATTATTTCAAATGGCATTGTTTCAGCAAACCAGAAACAGAGTACTAGGAGGTTTATGCTGCTGCATTTGCTTGGTATAGTTTTTATCTTTCTCATTGCTGTTTTCTTTAGCGGGGACTGGAAAATAATGTATTTTTTTATATTTGCCACTGTATCTCAGTTATTTTATTATATCTTAGGTTCACAGGTTCATAGGTGCTTACAAGGCTAACAACCACAAGGACTTTTTAAGCCTAGCCATGCATCCCAAATTTCTGACAGATTATGGTTAGGTGTAAGCAGGGGCTTGGGAAGTGAAACATTTACAATCAGAGGCCTGGGAGATGAACCATTTATAGGCTGCCTGTGTCCAATAGAGACATAGGTGCCAAACCAGGGATTAATTTCCTCCATCTAATTGTAAAAGTTACACTTGAATTGGGTGAGGGAGGTGTCGCTCTCCTATATCGGACGCAATAGAAGAGTCTTTGTGGGTTCTGTTTAAGCAGCTTTATTTTATACAAACACATCACTACAGAGACTTACTAACTTTAACTTAAGCAACTTATATACAAATTAACAACTGTGATTATGCAGGCTCTCCCTCTGGCTGCTTCAAAATGGCACTAGGGATTGCACATGTCTGGAATTTATACATGCACGTACAGCCTCACATGAGTTTTAAAAATATAAAATGCACACACTTGTGCTCTGATCTACATCCTCCCTCTTTGAGAAATAGATCAAACAATTGTTATGAGACTATTTGGCATGCAGAAATCACAGATAATCCTTAGTCATGCTGTATACAACATTAAATATACATGTATGTACAATCAAATTGCTGTGTATTTCACACACGGCTTAGAATTCCGTCCATATCGTGTAACATAAAACTGGGAATTAGATTTAGCAACTGGATCAATTTCTACAAAATGATTAACTTGTGGAATGTTCGAATCATTTTCTGGAATTGAATCAGAATTTTAACACATTCTGGTCTGGAAACAGTGTCTGATTAACTTTTAAATTTAGAATTTGCATCACAGAAACAATGTTGTGATTACAATGATGATGATGATGATTCTGGTACAGGAAGAAGATGTCTTCAATTCCTCCTATACTCCACAACCTTGGAGTCTACCAAGTAAGATCTCAGCTCGGCACAGATGCCTGTAATCTGTTCTATTCGATAAAAACCTTTTGCTGTCTGAATTTGTACCATCTCTACTTCCCTCAATGGACAAAATAATCTGTAAGATCTGTCATAATAAGATTTCTGGATATTACGCTTCTTAAACAATTGTGCCTTGATGGTTTTGTTGTTCTTGGGTTTAGGCGGCAACAAACTGGAAGAAATAGGTAGCGTAGTTCTAGTTTGCCTGGAAAGTAGTCTTTGAGCAGTTGAGCCAAGAATATCATCATGGGGTATGTTTCTGAGGTTAAGCAAATTTGAGAACACATTGGTATTGTCACGCTTTGACCTTTCAAGTAAATGCTTTGCACTCTGCACTGCACGTTCAGCAAGTCCATTGGACTGAGAATATTCAGGACTACTAGTGACATGTACAAAGTCCCACTCTTTTGCAAAATTTCTGAAACAACTGGCTAGTGAATTGAGTAACATTGTCAGAAAAAAGTTTGTGTGGACTGCCATGAAATGAAAAATGATGTATCAACTTAGTAATAACAGCAGTGGGTGTTAGTTTAGGTAGTAGATCAATCTCAAACCAATTTGAATAAGAGTCTACCAAAACTAAGAAGTCTTGATTGCTACACTCAAAGATATCAGTTGCTACAGTAGACCAGGGTAGTTCAGGAACTGCACTTAGCAGAAGTAGTTCTCTTTGAAAATGCGGTTTGGTACTATTGCATACTGAACAAGATGAAAGATTTCTGTCAATGTCCTTCAATATTGAAGGCCAAAATACTAATTCTCTAGCTCTTCTTAGTGGATGTGGACCCTGGGTGACCACAATGCAAAATCTGGATATATTCTTCATGTAAGGAAGCAGGAACAGCAATTTTAGGACCTTTGAAAATAATGCCATCTTCCATCAAAAATTCATCTCTGTAAGGAAAATACAGTTGCACTACAGGTGGTACACTAGGTTGTTTTGACAGACATCCGACATTAACATAGTGACTGAGCTTTTGTGAAATTGGATCAGTCTGAGTGTGATCTCTCAACTCATCAAGCCTAGTGGTGGAAAAATTACACACTAACATCTATGCATTAAGCTGTTCTGTTGTATTTCTGGGTGATCTGAATAAGGTATCAGCCAGATAGAGCAATTTGCCTTTAGTGTAAACCATTTTGAAATTGTACTTTGGCAATTTAAACATCATTCTTTGTAATCTCACTGGAGCAGAATGCATAGGCTTCTTTAGAATAGTAAATAGAGGTTGATGGTCAGTTTTCAATCTGAATAGCTCAACCATAAATATAATCATGAAAGTTGGAGCATGCAAATACTATTACCAAAAGCTCCTTTTTGATTTGAGACCAAATTTTGTAGCATCACAGGAAAGAGTAACTGGTTTATTCATATCATAGTATCTTAATGTAGGTGGGGTAGCAATTTTCTGCTTGAGGTTTTCAAATGCCTTCTGGTGCTGTTCCAACCATGATCATGCAGCATTTTAGTGCTCTCTTAAAGGTGCTGTCAACTCACTGAAGTCTGGTATAAATTTGCCTAAATAGTTGACCATGCCCAGAAAATACTGTAGAGCTTGCACATTATCTGGTGCTGACATTTCAAGAATAGCTGCTTGTTTGGTTGGGTCAGGTCTGAAGCCTGTACTTGTAGGCAAATGTCCTACATACGTAACCTCTGAAAGTCTGAATTTGCACTTCAGAGGATTGAGCTTCAAGTTTACTCCATGTGCTCTGTCTAGAACTTTCTTGAGGTTTCTGTCATGCTCTGCTTCACCATTGCCTCCAGCCAATAGATCATCTACTATTATGGCACAAGGATAATCAGAAAAAATTTGCTCCATTGCATACTGAAATCATTCACTTGCAGAATTTATTCCAAATGGCATCCTTAAGAGTCTGTATCTGCCAAACGGAGTACCAAACGTAGTTAGAAATGAGGATTTGCAATCTAGGATCACTTACCAAAACAAGCTCTTTGCATCCAAAACAGAAAATACAGAGCTGCAACTTCTTCGATTGTGCACATTGGATGATACAGTCTTTTTAATGCTTTGTTCAGATCTCTTGGGTCAATGCATATTCTGATTTCATCTAAGCCTTTTTTATGACCGGCTACCATGGACAACACTGATTCAGTTGTTTCTGTAATTGGACAAATCACACCTTGCTACACCATTTTATCCAGCTTAGCCTTAACTTTATTTTACATAGCTATCGGAAATCTTCTTGCTGGTCTGAATACTGGATTGACCTCTGGGTCTAACTTCATAGAATACACAACTGGAAGTTCGTCAATGAAAACATCAGCAGAACTAAGTTTGTTTGTAAAGATGGAAAAGAGTAAAGGTCAATAATAGAGCCTTGTGGGACTCCTGCAGTAACAGGTAGTAGGGAAGAGATATCATCTTTCCACTTGACAGCATGTTGACAGTTGGACAGACAGCTGTGAAATCAAGTGATGGATGATAATGAGAGATGAATGGAAGATAATATTTGAAGAAGTTTTTGATGTGAGATGGTGTCAAATGCTTTTAAAATGTCTAAGATAATGGAAGAGACAAGGTGGTTACTATTTTTGTGGTGGTTGATGGACTCTGTCAAATGTAATAGAGCAGTTGTGGTGCTGTGTCTTGGTCTAAAACCATACTGGGAGTTGGAGAAAAGATTCTTTTTTAGTAGATAGGCCAGTATGTGTGAATGTATATATTTTGAGTATTTTGCTAAGGGGGAAGAGTATGGTTGTTGGATAGTTCAGTGGATGGGCCTCCTTTATGAAGAAGAATGATGTGTTAGATTTTCCAGAGAACTGGTACATATTGTTCAGTAATGGAGCAATTAATAAGTAAGGAGATTGGGTAGGAGATGGAGTCAGCTGCTAGTGTAAAATTTTCATTTGGGAGTTGGTCTACTGCAAGAGTAGTGCATTTTAGTTGGAGTTTTTGATGTATGTGGTTTGAACGGGCTGAAATGAGAAGGTGGCAGAGTGATGGGTAGTAGTTGTGGGAATGGTTGGAGGGGTATAGTTGCTATTGTTTACTAAGTCTTGAATGGAGTTAATGAAATGTGAGTTAAATTGGACTGCTATGCTTATGCTGGACTTTTGGATGCTTGGGGGGTAGTGGTTTGTCCAGGATTTAAGAGTTGTTTTATGGAGTACCAGAATTTCTGAGGGTTGTTTTTATGTTTTTGTTGGATCAGGGTATAATAGGACTTGTCAGAGCAAATCTGATTTTTGGCTAGGTTTCATAGTTGGCAGTAGTTGTTGAGGGAAACTTGGGTTGTTGCTGATTGGTAGTTTAGCCATGCTCGATCTCTTTGTTTCATTATGTTAATGGTGTCCTTAGTTAGCCATTGGGCTGGTATGGATTTGCAACATATTTTTCTAATAGGGGTTAGAGAGTTTAGGATGCTTAAAAATGAGTTGTTGAAATATTCAACAGCCTCCTCGAGGGAAAGGTACTTTAAGCAGGACCAGCTGTGATGTTTAGGAGGGAATTAAAGCTTAATATGTTAAAGTGTTTTTAGTACAGATATGCTTATAGATAGTGGTTTTGGTTGAGTAAGTCTTTTGTCTAATTAGGTAGGTGGGTGAATGATCACTAAGGGAAGCTGGGAGGCAGACAATAAGTGAGCACAGATTTTGGTGATTTGAGAGAGT
Organism: Protopterus annectens; assembly: GCF_019279795.1. Lineage (NCBI taxonomy): Eukaryota > Metazoa > Chordata > Ceratodontiformes > Protopteridae > Protopterus > Protopterus annectens. Next base: position 1,652,929,947 of record NC_056731.1, on the reverse strand, counting down.
CCAGTCTAGTATGCAGTGTTTATTATTGTGTTTGTCAGTTCTTGTCGGTGTTGAGATTAGTTGGGTGAAATCAAAGAGGTTAATATTATTTGTTGGATTTGTGGATATATATATATATATATATATATATATATATATATATATATATATATATATATATATGGGCCAGTCTAGATTAAAGTCACCTAAGATTAGTACTTCCTGATTATATGCAGTAAAGGCCCAGCTGAGCAGATTTTCAATTGCATGGCTATTGTTTCATAAAGTAGCAGAAAGAATTAAAAAAATAAGCCAACATGAGAATAGAAAACGGAGATTCTGCCAAGAAGGATGATACAATTAGAGATACAGACAACAGGCAAGAGGGGGCTGGGATTTACTGCAGAAAACTGGCAAAGGAACCAAGGCATTGGGAGCAAATGGTTATAGACAGAAGATAATAGAATGGGAAGCAGCCAAGAATTTATTTGGACTGCAGGCTACAGATTGCCTTCCCTATTAAGGCTTGATATTAGAGTATAGGCAAAGAGAAAGAAAGAGAAGAAACCTAAGTGAAAGACCAGCACTGGTAGAGTTTTAGTAGAATCTAGAACAGAAGCTGATGTAAAAAATGGATTAAAAAAACATTGTATTCACAAAGAAACAGCATGTCTCCCAAGTATGCAACAAAGTCTAGAAGATTTAGGATCTTTGCCTGGAAGTGTTTACACTGGTATTTTTATACTCCAAGTAACTCCAAAGAATTTTTCCTCAGGTAGACAGCAAATGTTGCTGGTGTGACCAGGAAGAAATAGGTAACTGGGAACATACTTTTTTGAAAGTGTAATGAGCTGGCAGACTAAAAAAATTCCCTGCAGACTCCTCTATCAGAAATACTGGGTGAGCAAATTGGTATAATTATGGAAATTATTATCTTTTTATACAGAATCTGAGTTGCCTGGACAAAGTAAGTAAGGACTTGCTGAGTCTAATTATGGTGAATGCAAAAAAAAAGCAGTTACTAAAACATGGAAATCAAAGTATAAACTGACTGTACTAGAAGTTGTGAATATAGTAACATAGATAAAACAACTGGAAATGGGATCTTTAAAAAAGGGTAGGAGCAAATTACATAGAAAAAAAGGGAACTGTGAGAATACAACAGAATAACATCTTGAAGGAGGAATAAGATTTAAAAGCAAGAAGGATTTGAATGAGCTATTTAATGTTTGCTTGACAATGACTAGATAGATTATAAATGATGTATAATGTTTGCAACTAAAAGTATGTCAGTGCAGTTTGATTTTATAGGTTCATGGGTAGGTACTAGGCTATTGGCCCTAGGGCCTATATAAGCCTACCCAAAAAGGTACCCTGGCTTTTGCCACCCAAGAAAATTATTTTCCTGTGCCTCTGTCGAGCATAGCCACAGAAGTGATCCCCGGGGTAAATTGCCTATCTTCCATCTGATCATCAAGATTTTTCTTTAAGAGTGCTAATAAAAAGCTTTGTTTGATATAGATAGGTAGTTTGTTCCAGAGTATGGGAAGTCTCTAGGACAGGAATCTATCTCTCCAGCATGTTCTGTTTACTGTGGTGACAAGGTTTAGGTATCTAGAGTGTGTAGCTTGGAGGGATTGGGATTTCTTTAAGTGGAGCATGTCCAACAGCTCTGAGTTTGACATAGCTTTGCATGTTAGGCAGAGATTGCCTCTGAGTAGGCGATATGCGACGGCGTAAAGCTGGAGGTTTTGAGATGGTCTGCATAGGGCATCTGTTTGAGGCTAGTAATCCTCTTTGTGAGGTATTTCTGTGGCGTTTCCAGTTGTTGTAGATGTCTTGTGATGTACATACCTAAAGGGGTGCTGTATTCTATAATGGGTCTAATGAGTGACGAGTAGAGGGAACAATTACCTCTTTTTTCCTGGATGAGAAACCTTTTGTGCCATGTAGAAGGATTTCCTGACTACTATGGTGATGTGATTATCAAAGGAGAGACTACTGTCCACCTGCGTCCCAAGGTCTCTTATCACACTTTCGGTTAAGTAGACTACCTCCTATGTGGTAGTTCATGGGTACAGAGTTTTTACCAAAAAGGATGACAATGCACTTTTTGGCATTGAGACAAATATAAATATAAATGTCTGATTATCTGTGTCATAAGTGATAATTTAATAAAGGTGTTTTTTATTTTAAAAATAAAAAAACAGGAGACTGATATGTCATTTATCACTATGCATCCACTTGGCTATCAATGTCCATCTTCAGAAATTTGATCAGATTACTGCAAAGAAATTTTGCATCACTTTTCTGAGGATGAAAATGAGTCTACCTAGCAGTTACCATAAAATGGTTTTGTTCATAATGGATGAGGTCGATAACAGGCAAAAAGAAATATATATGTGTGTGTGTGTGTGTATATATATATATATATATATATATATATATATATATATAGATATATATGTATGTGTATATGTATATATATATATATATATATATATATATATATATATATATATATATATATATATATATAGTGTGAATTAAAAGGTAGACAGACTACACTGAGTTAAGAGAACCTTTCGATAGCATAATGGAAGACTTGAGAAAAGCAGAGGCAACAAACAGCTTAAGTATAAAGGTAAAGCACTCAAACACCCTAAAACAAATAACCCAAGCTGCTTTTACCACAGTAGAAACCTAGCTTCATAATAATCACCTCTCTCTTAATCCCAAAAAAACGAAATGACTGGCCAATTGCCAGAGAGAGTTGCCCTTCAAAAAAGATCCATTTCAATGAGAAGTTTAGACAGAAGGAAGAAACTAGTGGTTTTTCATTAAAGGCTGCTTTTGCTTACGAAGTTGTCTGTGGTGGCACATCCATTATATACATTTTTCTGCAAAAAACCCAAAACTTATGATCTTCACTCCCAAGAAAAATTCAACCATTACCTTAGCTGACTTTGAAATTCTCTCACTTAACTCCACTAAAATTGAGTTAGTTACCCACACTAAACTATTAGGGATGATCTGCGGTGGTGGTGCTGTGGTAGCATTGTCGTCTCACAGTAAGACGTTGTCCTGTTCCATTCTCAGCTAGAGCGTCTTCTGTGTGGAGATATGCGTGAATGGGCACACCTTCGTTGAAGGTTGTGCATCAGGACTGGCAACTCGGCATGTAAAAATCCACTGTCTATCATTAGCGGACCGGAGTTCCGCTGTGGCAACCCCTAACCGGGAAAAGCCGAAAGACACAACAACAACTAAACTATTAGGGATAATCATAGATGAAAATCTCAAATTTGATCACATTCAAAATAACATAAGCAAAACCTATAAGAAACTGGGACTACTATACAGACATAGCAAATTCCTCTCCCTCCCTTCTAAACAAGCACTAGCTCTTTCATAACTTCTACCTCACTTACTTATGGTGCTAACTAATCTGCAGTCGTCCTTAAAGAAAAAAAATTAGAAACATGCTATATTAAGATTGCTAAATTTACTACTAATAGTCTCCACTCCACTCACCATTGTCTTTCTCTCAAGCAACTACAATGGCTCAAACTCCCCCACTACCTTCTCCTTCTCCATCCCTCAGTCTTTCATAAACTTATATATAAACCTCATGACTGTCCAGCACTCAGCTCCCTCATTACACTTTATACCCCATCTCATTCCCTACGCTCTGAAAACCAATACCTTTTCCAAGTACACAAACCCAAACTACCTGCAGGTCAAGTCTTGTACTCCTGGACAATTTCCAAAATGTGGAATAACTTTCCAGCATCTTTACACCTTCAACCAAGACTTTCTAGCTTCAAACACGCACTGCATAGTCACTGCTCTTCCATGTGGATCTGTAACTGCTCAGTTCCCTCCTCAGCCATTACCTAAACTCAATCCTCCAGTTTTTCTATGTAGACTTATTAGATTTCTTTATTTAATCCTAATATATAATATGAAAGTCATTTTGTTTTGCATGTAACATTTTGTATATTCTGTAATTTTAATCTCTTTATCCAAAAATGCGTCTTTGTAAAAAATGTTTTATTTTTTGTTCAAACTTGCTTAGTTTGTTAGTTTTGCTCTTGTTTTGTATTCTGTGTAAATTCTCTGGAGCTTTTCTCCCCAGGCCTCCACTGAAAATGGGCTAGCCTGGCCCAGTGGACTTTCCCAGTAAACTAATGTCAATAAATAAATAAATAAAATGCAAATGATATACAAACATGAAGTTCTGAAGAAGACTAACGAAGTGAGAATAAACAGACTTGTGGTTCAATGGGGAGGTTAAACAGACATCTCATGCAAAGGAAAGGCCATCTCCTGAGATAGAGAGGAGAATATGATTGCAGGCAGGAGTAAGTAGAAGCAAAAAAAATGGATTACAGAGATAGTAAAAGGAAAGGCAAAGCAAATCTAGACAATTATCCAGCAGAAGGAATAAAGAAAGAGAAGAAAGTCGTGTGTGTGTGTGTGTGTGTGTGTGTGTGTGTGTGTGTGTGTGTGTGTGTGTGTGTGTGTGTGTGTGTATGCATGCGTGTGTGGTGTGGGTGTAATATTTGGTAACACCTCAGTAGGCTGACATACCACAATGTCAACAGCAAGAAAGATCACTCCAAAAGGTGGACGTGCAAAAGGTTGACAGTTGTGCAAGACCGACAGTCCCCAGGTGAGGGGAATATTCCCTTTCCCCTGGGACTGTAAAATCTGAGAGTTATTATATATAATTAGCAGGGGTGTGGGAGCTGTAGGGGTATTTGCCCCCTGCAAAAAATTCTTATTTTGTTTTTTTGTTTAGGGGCTGGCACCATCTTGAATGGAGCATAAATGAAGACATATACAGTCTAAAGCATACCAAAGAAAGTAGTTGAAAGGGAAATTCTAGGAATTAAAGGAATACAAAGTGTAGGTCCTGACAGCATAGTCCCACAATGGTAAAGTACTTGGGGGTGTACCCCTAAGAGAACTCATCAAATAGTCATTCATTAACACTTAAGGCCAGAGAGAGGCCATTGTACTTCCATCCTATACAGAAAGCTAGAACTCTCTCAGAAAACTATATACCCAAAAGCCTGATCTTTACAATGGTAAGGTCATGTAGGAGATGTTTGGGTAAAGGACTTTTGGTTTCCAGAAAAACAAAAAAAGTACAAAATAAGTACCAACATAGGTTGGTGGAAAATAGATCTAACTTGATTTACTTTTAAGATTAGATTATTTAGAACATAAGAAAGAACCTGGCTGATGTTATATACCTTGACTTTATTTAAACCTTTGACTAAGCCTCTCATAGGAGACTGACAGGCAAGCTCAAGTTATATATTGACTAAATGGGTAGACTTAAAGTTTAAGATCTAAATATCATGTTAGGTCAGATTGTAATACTTTGTTCTCTTTTTTGACTTTCACATGCTCTCATTATCCTGCCTTTCAAAAGCTAATGGTATGTTATTATGTAGGGTACACACTAAATGTCTTTAATTTGAATGGTCTTTTTTTCACTTCATTGTCTCTTCCACAGCTTAGTGCATCTACATTCCCTCTCTGGCAGTAGTATTTCTAGGATTCTCATTTTGCTTTCTGGCCTTTTTTCACTGTTGCCTGTAACAGCTATTCAAAACTTCAGAGAACATTTCTCGGAATTGTCAGTGCTCCCGAAATTGGTGATAACTTCTCTCTTTAGTCTTTAGTCTCATTACAGAGACAGTTCTATGATCATTTCAGAAAAAATCTGTTACTTGTCTTAACCACCTTTTATTTTATCTAGATCAGTGTTCTCACTATTATGCCAAGATTCCCTGTCAAACCTATCTTGAAGTCCATATCCATCTACTCAGCTGCTGCTTTGCAAATATAGCTGTTATATAACAAATCCTATTTGTGTTTTGTTACTTATGGTTTATCTTCCTTAATATACAATTCTCTTGGTAGTTTTATTTCAGAATTGTAATTCTGTACTCAATTTTCTAAATGCTCTGTTGTACTTATGGACCGTACCTGATTAAAAATACTTGTCCCCTATTAAACTTTGAAATTATTGCATTTCCAGGTTTGATTCATATAGTCTCTCTCTCATTACTAGTGACTTGTTCATGACATAGGTTCATAGATTCATAGGTGTGTACTAGGCTAATTGCCCTGGAGCATTTATAAGCCTAGCCCATAGGATTACCCTGGCATCATGCCACCTGACCTTAGTTCCCAGTGCCTCTGTCAAGTAGAGCCACTGGAGTGATCCCCAGGGTGAATTTTCTATTTCCCATCCCACTCATCAAGATTTCTCTTTTTTTTTTCAAAACAGGTTTATTGTTTTAACATATAAGAGAAATATCATAACAATTTTATACAAGTAATTAAAAATAGGTATTATTATAATATTCAACAAAACAACTAAAGTATTTACAAAGACATCCACTACAATCAGATCAATTAATTAAACTAAAATACCATGCTATTGAAATTAAAATTTTTTTAACAAATTTTGTAAATTATCCCATACAATAAAATAAGATGTTTTTCTATTTGTTCTAGTCCTAATTGTGTTTATTTCCATATGGCACACTATATTCATAACATTTTTAAATTCATTGAACGAAGGAGGTATCAAGATTTCTCTTGAAGAGGGCCAGTGAGGCGTTCCGCTTGACATGTATGGAAAGTCTATTCCTTAGCATGGGAAGTCTGTGGGTTATGAACCTGTCCCTCCAGCTTGTTCTGTTGTTTGTGGTAATGAGGTTGAGGTCTCTGGAGTGTGTAGTGTGGAGGGATTGGGATTTCTTTAGATGTAGCATTTCTAACAGAGCTGGGTCAGACATGGCTTTGTAAGTCAAGCAGAGATCGCCTCTAAGTAGGCGATGTGAGTCAGAGAATAGTTGGAGTTTTTTGAGTCTGTCCATACAGGACAAGTGTTTAAGGCCTAAGATCCTCTTTGTGAGGTATTTTTGTGGCCTCTCCAGTTGTTGTAGGTGTCTAGTGAGGTACATGCCAAATGGGACATTGTACTTGATGACTGGCCTAATGAGAGAAGAGTAGACGGAGACAATGACCTCTTTCTTCCTGGATGCAAAACCGTTAGTAATGAGATGTGCCACATAGAAAGACTTTCTAACCACAGTGACAATGTGGTGGTCAAAAGAGAGGTTGCTGTCAACCTGTATTCCCAGATCTCTTATGACGCCTTCTTTGTTCAGTGGACTATCATCGATGTGGTAATTCATGGGAACTGGGTTTTTCCCAAAGGGGATGATGACACATTTTTTGGCATTGAGGTTAAGGCCATGGTTCTGACACCAGTCATTGGTCTCAGTAAGGCCTTTCTGTAGGATGTCGACATCACTTGGGGAGTTAATTATGGCTCCCAACTTGCAATCATCTGCAAACTTTGTTAGCCGGAGTCCTTTCATGTTGGCCTGAACTTCAGAGAAGTAGATACCAAGCAGGAGACTAACCAGGACTGAACCCTGTGGGACTCCACTCATGACTGGTCGACAGTCTGACTTGGAGTCAGCTACTTTCACACTGTGGGTTCTATCTGTGAGCCAATGTGCAACCCACCTAGTGATATAGGGGTTGATGCCTAGCTTATTGAGTTTTTCTATAATTCCTGAGTGGGAATGGTATCAAAGGCCTTGGCTAGATTAAGGTAGGCTGTATGAACCACCTTGCCTTCATCCACAGCTCTGGTGACTGACTCAAAGAAGTCAACCAGGTTCAGCAGGCATGATCTACCCGTCACAAAACCAAACTGCGTGGGATCCAGAGTTTGGAGGTTCCCTATATCTTTGTTTATTAGGTCTATGATCATGCGTTCCATAGCTTTGCATATCAGACTTGTCAGGGGCGAAGGTTCCCAGGGTCTGTAGTCGCTCCTCCTTTGTGGAGAGGGATGACTGTAGCAGGGCGCCATTCGGTAGGGACAAAACCTGAGGTCAGGCTGTGATTGAACAGGGCACATAGGTGAGGTGCCAGTTCACTCTGTAGTTCATGTAGAACACAGCCAGGGATATTGTCAGGTCCCCTAGAAGCTGTATTCTTGGCCTTGAACAGTGCTGTTTAACCTGTGCAGCAGAATTACTGGGTGCCTGGCAATTTGCTGATATTGTGATTGGTCCTTTGGTGGGGGAGAGAGGGGTAAAGTTGGCACTGAATCTGTCGGCCAGTATAGTGGCAATATCTGTTGGCTCGATATAGGAGGTGCCATTGTGCAACAGCTCTGAGCAAATCTGGGTATTGCCATGGAGATTCTTTACATAACTATAGAAGGCCTTGTGGTTGTCTTTACTATCTGCTGCAATTCTGTTTTCATAGCTAGCTTTAGAGGATTTGATGAGGAATCTCAACTTTTTGTTGAGGCTGATAAGGGAGTTTTTCCAGTCTTGAGACTTCCTTATTTCTCATCAGTTTCCTCCTTCTCCTGCCTCTGCAAAGGAACTGTGCATCTAGTGGGCTTACCGGGATAATAAATGTAATTATTATTATAGTAAATAATCATCCTGAGCCTATTTCCACAAAACAAACCTAATCAGCAGTACAGCAACCCAGCCTGCAGAGAACAAGACAGTTTCTTTCATATAAGGAAATACAATTGTCTTACATAGTCTGTTACTGAAGAAGCTACTGTAATATTAGTACCTTGTAGTTGTTGCTAAGTCCTGTGCCTATTAACAAAACTGTAGCCTACAGCAGTCCTCGGTTCTGGATCCCATGCGTACTCTCAAAATTCCTTTGATTATTTTACAAAGCAATACATCACAGCATAAGCCTCAGTTTCAGAGTCAGGTGCTTTAGGCATGTGATCTAATGAACAAAAACGTAACCTCGGCACTAGCCATTTTTGCTTTTTCTATGAATTGCTCACATCAGCATTGGTTGTTAATTAGAATTAAAATATTGTTACTAAGTTATCAGACACCTATAATTATTGTCAAACTGTAGCCTGACTGGAATCTGGTGTTAATGACTATGTTAATTTAATCTCTTTATAATTCTCTACAATAAATGCACTGTCTACAGAACCAATCTTGTACTTGATATTAATATTCTTTATATGTCTAAACTTAAGCACTTCTGGCTAAACAATGCAATGTCACCTATTTTTGTGTTGGACTTGGTGATCTCTGGCTGCATTTTATTTTGAATTGAAGTTCTTCATTTAAGGTATGATCACTTCTATTTTGTATCTTATTCTAGTATTACATTTGTTTTGTTTTAAGTTTTCTGTTCTGTCAGAGTTTTAAGAGTTCTTGACTAGGGTTCAGTTAAAAAAGTTACCAAAGAATTCCTTTGTAAACTGTGAATAACACCAGTTCATTGGTGTGTGTGTGTGTGGGGGGGGGGGGGTGAGAAACAGCATTGCTCTTTTATTTAGAAATATCTCTGTTTAGCTGAAGTGTTTGTTTAGTCTGCTTGCTCAGAATAATGCTGATCTCTGGCTGCATTTTTCCCTCTCTCCCGCCACATTCTTGTTGTGTTATAAAATTTGCTGGCTTTTCAGTTGCCTGCCCCTACTACAAATCTCATTTTGGACACTCCTCCCAGTCCCATCTCATCAACTCATTCTACTGAGTAGAGAAAGATCATTTGAGAAGGCCCACCCTCTTAGTTCCTCAACCTTGAATTATCTTGTTTCCTCCCTTCCCACTTAATCTAAAAATATTGCACTTTATTCATCTGCTTTTACTGTATTTGTGTTTCTTCCTACTTTATTACTTTATTTTGCTTTTGCTGCTTGTTCTTAAAATTATTCAATTGCATTTATTCTGCTGCATTTATTACAGCTTGTTAGTAGCCTAATTAAATTGTAACTATTATTCTAAGCCTTTTGGTTTAACCACTTGGGCTTCAGGCCAGTTGCTTTACATTGGGAAGGTTTGTGGTCTACACTATTGTGGGAGGAGAGGGTGGAATCTGCCCTTCTGAGCTGGGAATTGCTGGTTGAAGGCTTATTGTGCCTGTTTATTTGAACTGTTTCTTTCTGAAATTGGTGCACCTTGTTTGTTGTAGCATAGACTAGAATCAGACCTACTGAATCTCTCTCTGTATAACTTGAGCACTAAACCAAGCCATCTTTTGTTGGAGAGCATTCCCTGCACCCTAGTGGCAGGAGTGTGCGGTTAGAACTCATCTGATTGAAGGTTACTAGAACAGGGCTCAAGTTTTGAGCTTTTTTATTGGATTAATTGGTTAATTTATTTAAATAAGTTTGCTGTTTGCTACTGTTATATTTAAGTGTGCATCTGTTCTCCTGTTAAATTGCCTTAAACAGAGTTTAAATGTCTTTAGCATAGTCTGGTTATGGGTTTGTTGTATCCAGATCTGTTTGTGTGATTCCTCTATTTCCTGCTACACCATCTTGTGTTGGCTAGGGTCTGTCTGCATTTAGTGGGAGTACGTGAACTGGTTGGAACTGGTCTGGCACAGGGTGTTTAGCCAAGAGCTCAGGAACAAGGGTCGATTCCAGTGTTTTTTTTTTACATTTATTTTTGTGGTATTTAAACCCTGTGTTTGCACATCACACACTACCACTTCACTGTTGTAACCCTTTGCAAGATAGCTCAGCTGCATTTTTTCCCTTACCAGCACTCTTGTGTAAGTGAGGCCCTCACTTGGAGCTAATGTATTGATTTTATCCAGTCCTACTCACACCAATACGAAGTCTTCTCAGATAGTACCCACTCTACTATCCCTGACCTCTCTTCCACAGATTCCTACAACCATGATGGACAATTTCCAATGGTTTCTGCTGCTAGTCTGGTTGTTATGGGCATACTGAGACTGTGTAACAACTGCCTCATGTATACAGACAACCCTCTATTACTACTGTCACCTAGGAACACAATATGTGAGAGATGCAATTACATTAAGAACCTAGAACCCTTGCTATCTTAGTCACAAGCCAGTACATCTGGCACTGAGAAGGTTGTCTGCTGAAACACTACAAACACCACACCTCTAACACCACCCATGCCTGTGTAACACACTCCTACATATGCAGAGGTTCTCAGCAAAAACATACCTAAACAAGAGACCTCTGAAGCAAAAATACACATGCACATCACAACTCCCAGTACCAAGCACCATACATAGTACACACACCTGTGTCTCGCAGCCTCTAAAGCCCAACCACAAAATCCAACATACTAGTCATAGCAGACTATCATGAGACACACAGATGTGCCCCTCACTGGAATAGACAAGGAGCAAGTCATAGTAAGTTGCTTGTCAGGTGCTAGAATCATGCTCGCACTCAAGTCTCTTAACAAGAGGTACTGTTATGACTCTGTCATGGTCTATGTTGGTGTGAATGACTTGAGACTTACCTCTCTGGACTATATGAAGAGAGACATGATTGAGCTTGCTGAATATGTGTCAAAGGCAGGTATGTCCCTAGCTTTAAGCAGCATCCTACCATCACCCAGAATGATACCTCAATACAAACAGAAAATGATTGACTTTAACAATTGGCTTAGTTTCTGCATTCATTCTAAGGGGCTTCGGTCCCTGATAGCCTGGGAGGACATGACTGACAGACCATGATGCTTTGACAAAGATGGCCTTTATCTGTCTCACCTGTGCTTCAGGCTTCTGGCAAAGGCTCTTGCCTTCCCCATAGTGCCTTTTTAAGGCAAAGTCATGAGCACAAAATTACCAATGTGAAAAATCCTTCTAAATGAAATTTAAAGGTCATGCTGCTAAACTCTAGGAGTCTTAGCATGTAATTGCACTCATTGCAAGCATTCCTCACCTTGGAGGATGCTAACATTGGCGCAGTCACTGAAACCTGGTTCAAATCTGCAGAGAGCACCCCAGTCTTACCAGGATACTCATCCTGACATACTTTCAGACCCCAAACAGAGGGCTACAAAGCCAAAGGAGGTGGGGTTACAATATCTATCAAGGACACACACACCCCTTCAGGCTGGTCAAACAGTATAATGCACAGGAGACACTCCAAGCACAGTTAACTGTTAACAAAACACCTACTCAAATCATAGCTAGCAACAGACCGCCAACCATGACTCAGGACACCCACTCTGCCTATCTGGACTTATTTGAATCTATCAAGATTCAACCCTCTACCCTGATCCTGGGTGACTAACTATCCAACCACAGAGTGGAAGACCTATTCTAGCCCAAACATGAACACTCAGAGATTCCTTGACTTAGTCAATGCCAATGCATTAGATCAGCTGGTAGACACCCCCATGAGTGGTACAAATATTCTGGACCTGGTGCTAACCAACATGAGTAGCCACTGTAGCACCCCTAAAGTGTCATCCTCCTTGGTAAGATCTGACCATAAAGTGATCACTTTTGAAGTCACCATCTCCCCTGACCCCCCTTTGTCACAGTCAAACAAAAACACTTTTCCAAAGCTGACAACAATCTCCTGAGAGTAGGTATAGACAGCTTCATAGCCAACATCCCTTCAGTTGGAACTAGCACTAATGCCCAAGCCTACACCAAAAAACTATATGAGCACCTACATTGCTGTATGGATTCAGAAATACCTGACAGGACCAGATCAACCTGTCTGGTGGACAGAAGCAATAAACAAACTCTATAATAAAAGGAAAGAAATTGCTTTCCAGGACCAAAAAGGAGCAGGTGCCAAGTTGAAGCAACTCTCTTTTGTCCAAACAAGCAAATAAGGTCACTGGTGAAATCCTCTAAGGCTAACTTAGAGTCCAAATTGGCCACATACACTAAGGACAATCACAAGGCCTTATTCACATACATTCACAGTCTCAAAGGTAGGACCCAAATCTGCTCTGAACTAGTGGTCAAGAACACCACATACACAAAAACTGTAGGTATAGCTAACCTGCTGTCAGACAGGTTCAGTGAAAACTTTACCCTAATGTCCCCCCCATCAGTAAACCAGGACATCCCGAGCACCTGCCCCCTAACCTCATCACCAGGGAGCAGGTCTTTAATGCCCTCTCAAAGGCAAAAAATACAGTCTCCATGGGACCTGACAGCATCCCTGGCTGTGTCCTACATGAACTCAGGCATGAGCTCTCAGCTCCATTAGGCACTCTATTCAACCAAAGCCTGAGCACCGGCATCATACCAGCCGAATGAAGGACAGCCACTGTCATCCCTCTATACAAAGGTAGAGTGTCCACTGAGCCAGGCAATTATAGGTCCATCATCTTAACTAGCCTGATCTGCAAGACCAAGGAATGCATTATCATGGACCTTATAAACAAGGACATTGGCAACCTCCAAATGCTTGACTCCACACAGTCTGGTTTTGTGAAAGGGAGATTATGCCTGTTAAACCTGGTCGACTTCTTCTAAACAGTCACCAAAGCCATGGACAAGGGGAAGATAGTGCACACCACCTACTGTGACCTAGCCAAAGCCTTCAATACTATTCCCCATTCAGGCATAATAGATTAACTCTCCCAGCTAGGCATCAACCCATATGTTACCAGATGGGTAGCTAACTGGCTCACTGATAGAACCCACTCAGTCAAAACAGGGGAAGCCACCTCTAGTAGTAAACCCATAACGAGCAGTGTACCCCAAGGCTCAGTCTTGGGACCTCTACCTTTTGGGATATACTTGTCTGAGGTGCAAGTCAAAACCAGTGGTCCGTGGCTGACCAAGTTTGCAGATGACTGCAAGCTGGGCGCTGTCTTAAATTCCCCTACTGATGTGAACATCCTCCAAGAGGGCCTTACCCAAACTAATGACTGGTGCCAGAAGCATGGCATCAAATTGAATGCCAAGAAATGCATCATTATCCCCATTAGGAAAATTATGTCCCCACAAATGATCACATTAATAGCAAAGTACTAAGCATGCAATCAGGCGTGAGGGACTTGGGCACCCAGGTTGATAGCAACCTGACTTTTGACCACCACGTTGCCTCCATTGAATTGAAGGCTTTCTACATGGCCCACCCCATAAGTATGGATATTTCTTCCAGGAAAAAGGAGGTCAGAACATCCCTATACTCCTCCCTTATCAGACCCATTATCAAGTACAATGCTCCCTTTAGCATGTAACTTGCCAAGCGCATGCAGCAGCTGGAGAGACCACAGAGGTTCCTGACCAAGAAAATCCAGGGTCTGAAACACCTATCCAATACAGATAGACTAAAAGCCCTGTCCCTCTACTCAGTGTCATACAGACTGCTCAGAGCTGACCTGTGTCTAGCATACAAGGCCATCTCAGACACAGCCTTGATGGAGTTGCTGCATATCCGTAAGTCAAACTCCACTCATGCATCCCACATGCAAGGCCTCAGCCTGGTTTGTGACATTAATAGAACTTGTTGGTGGGATACATTTGTGTCCCAAAGTTTCCCCCATCTGTGGAATAGACTCCCTTTCCATGTCAAGCAGAGTACCTCACTAGCCCTCTTTAACTGGAACCTGGATAACTGGATGGGAAACAGAAAATATAACCCTGGGATCCCACCTGTGTCCCTGCTGGACAGGGGAAACAGGTGCTGACTTTGTGGGAACATGGGCAAAATTCTTGGCTAGGCTTATAAGGGCCTCCGGGCCAATAGCCTAGTATCATCCTTTGAATATATGAACCTGTCATGCCTGTAAAGGGTCTTTGGAACACCACTTGTAGCTGATTCATAGCTCTTAACCTCTTGGTGCAAGAAATCTGGACAAAGCTTGACATAATGGGGGGACAACGGCCCAAAAATAAGTACAGACTTAAATATTGCTCTTATAAACGTAGACATTGTCTAGAATAACAGGGTTTGTATTAACGTGAATTTTTTGAAGGATTTGAAGTATGAAGCTCAAATATATGTTAATTAATTTAGTGACTTTGATCCTGAGATCATCCCAGTGATTTGGCAGAAAACCACAAATTTTATGAGAAACAGACCAAAAATATGAGACAAAAATCTGGACATTTCAGAGGTATGACCCAGTTAACAAATTAATAAAATGCAACCTAATCTAACTGTAATAATAATAAAAACAGTCTGTAAATGCTGGTTGTACACTTTGGGGTAAGGTGGGTTACTATGACAACCAATTTTCCATGTGCAAACAGATGCTACAGCCCTTACAATGATAACCACCAAAAAAGCCTTTATTCTGATAAAGCAAAACTCTGTAACAGCACATTGTATATAATTATAAGGCATTTGTATGATTGTCCTCAAAATATTTCATGCAAAATTATGTAACCTGAAATTTCACTGGTTCATTTCCATGTACAGTGAAACAAATGAAGATGAATTGTTTTGATCAGTAAATTATATCTGCGTACAGTTTCATGCCTCACTGCTTTATTGTCTGTTTAATCTGGTAGTTTAAGGCAATAATGTTTAGTTAAAGTTAACAGTGCAAACATGGCTGTTGAGCAGGATATGAGTGATTAACAAGCATTTCCTCATAACGTCAGTATCATCCTTACTGAACAACACACTGTTTCTCATTTAGATCTAGTGCAGTATGAATGGGAACAGAGCCACTAAAAGTGCATTTATTAGTATTAAATGCCCATATAAATCAACCAAACTACTATAAAGAAAGGCCATCTGAAACAGATCTCAGTTTTCTTTGAAACTTGTTTAGTAATGGGCATGCTTTAAAAGCACAGGAGAGAGAATTTCACATGATTAAAATAATCACTAAGTAGTAACGTTGACTGTAGTTGCAGATTTTCTTTGATGAAGTTTTTGTACATCTTTCTTTTAAATACCAAGGTACACTAGATTTTTAGAAGATTTATGGTCTTGCAGATGGCCAGGTCTCAGTCTATGTAAGGCCATCTTGACCAGCAGGTCACATATTAAGGTGCTTTGCTGGACAATAAGCAGTCAGTAAATACTGGATATCCTTAGGTATACTGGCAATTAAGCACATACAGAGGATGTAATTTTGGATGTTCTTCATATTGATCACTACTACAATAGCCTTAACTATATGGGTTATATCCTCCCAAGGATACAACAGCCAGCCAGCTTCAAAGGTTTCAGGGCAACTTCTACACCCCAAACTGTCAAGTGGCTCAAGATGAGCTGACTAAAAGACAAGTTTTGGTGTGAAGCCCTTCAGAGTTTTATTGCCGCCAAAAATTATGCTCCTCTGAGGCTTTTGAAGATTAACTGTCGGCTTATGTTTTCCTCAACTAGGCAGATAGGTTCCCTTTGGGGGAAAAAAGCTTCCATTTTCTTCTTTTTTTACTGATGTTTTATTACTTTCCTCTTCAGGAAAGTTATTTTTAAAGCTAGGTGTGTTGTGTTTTAATGGATTGTCTTAAGACTGAAAACTTACTTTCAAATGGAGCATTCATTGTTTCTGTCAGTTTAAAAGCAGTGTTATTTAAATGACAAAGTATTTTCTGTGGATAAATTATATCTATTTTAAGGTTGTAGAGTTGCCATAGTGTTTGAAATACTTTGATTTATGTTTTTTTGTTCTGTCAAAAAAACTAACTTTTGTGGGCTGGTAGTTTTACCGGCATTGTTGCTTGGTTTCCCCAGAATAGTGACATCATTTTTGGCTTGACGATTAACAGATTGTCACTCCCACAGTCAGTCCTTCTTCCAGCTACTAAAAAAAAAAAGTTAAGCAAACAGCCTTTGCCAACACAGCAGACTAGCATTTGCCTCAGCCACAAGTGGGTGACTCTGCTGTGGCCATTTGTTGTCCTCAGACCGCTCATCTTTTACCCTGGATCCCCCTGGTATAACACTTACAGCCACTATGGACCACTGGTAAGGTTTTAAAGATGCTTGCTTGGCTGCAAGAACCCTCCAGATGATCTTAAAAATTATTTTTTTAAATTGTCCCTTGGATAGAGATTTAGTGTTTGGCCCCGCTGCTGCAGAGGTGAACAAAAAGTGTGATGAAAGTGGCAAGCTGATCCAGGAAATCTCTAAGATTTTCCCACCTTGCTTTTGCAAATTGTCTGAGGGATTTTCTTTCTCCTCTCTCAGTTTTGGCAAAAAAAAAAAAAAAAACAGAATAAACAAGTCTCATCAGAATTCAGGTAAACAGACATTTAAAAAGAAATGGCAAGAAGGTTCCAAAACGTCTCAAACCTCCCAAAACCAAGGACACTCCGACAAGTCTGAATTACTATTCAAGAGACCTTGTGACACCCCCTCCCATCCTGGCTCTGTTCCTCTTCCAGAAAGTCTGAATCTCCATCTTCTCTGGCGACAAATTGTTTCACACAAATAGGTACTGAAAATCATTCATCAGGGTTACATATGGCAGTGGGAGGAAATTTCTCATCCTGCAGTTCTGACCGTTTCCTCCTGTTCTTCATCACTTGCTGTCCCAAGGAGAGATAGAACTAGTTCCTCCTTCCCAGGTGGGGAAGAGGTTTTATTCAAGGATGTTCCTAGTCCCAAGGAAGGAAAACGCTTAGAGACCACTTTTGCATCTTTCTTTCCTAAACCTGTTTGTGATAGTGCCCAAATTCCAAAATCACTCCACAACCTGTTGCCTCTTCTTCCTCTTCAAGTTTCCTGGCAACACTAGACTTAAAAGATGCTTGTCATTACATTCATATTCATCCAGACTTCAGGTATTTCTTAAGGTTTTGTGTGTCTGCATCACATTATCAATTCTTTATCTTACCATTTGGATTAACCACTGCATCAAGAGTGTTCACAAAGTGTCTAGCTCCAATTATAGCTCATTGCAGGCTACAGGGTATCTACATTTTTTCCATATTTAGAAAACTTGCTTATCTTTGCAGAGTCTTTTTCAAAATGTAAAAAAATATCTCTTGGGTGAGAGCTCTCTTGCACAAGCTGGGATTCCAAGAGCACATTCAAAAGTCTTTCTTGACCCCCCTCATAATTAACTAGTCCTTTTAGTTCAAAGAGCTTTTCTTCCAGAGGAAAAAAGATTTTTGTTTCGATCTATTTCTAAGATTTTCCACTCAGACTTCAGTCATTGTGAGGGAATACCATGGGAATTTGGGTCTCATGGCATCAATGATTCTCATGATACCCCTGGCAAGACTCCACGTGAGAAAGATACAGTGGTATCTGAATCTCTTTGTTCCCGGCATCGGCACCCTTTATCTTTTCAGATCCCAGTACTGGGGTTTATCAGAAAATAAATCACTTGGTGGAGACAACAGAAATCTTTAAATCAAGATCTCCCCCTTTTCCCTCCCCGCTCCAAAGCAGTCAGTCACCACAAATGCTTCATACTTAGCTTGGACAGCAGCTTCAGGAGAGTTAAAAGTGGGGGTGGTGTAGGATGCCAAGGATAGATGCAAGTACATCAGTATCATGGAGATCATTGCCCTGATTAAGGCACTCAGTTCTCTGAACCATCTTTGGTCCCTCTTCAAGAGGTTACAGACAATACCACAGTGATGTGGTACATCAACAAGCAAGGGAAACTAGGTTGTATCCCCTTCTCAGACTAGCCATGTTAGCTTGGGATTAGCTTCACAGTACAATCTCACTGTACAGACACCCTACATTCCATCAGAGTAAAACTGTGTGGCAGGCAAACTGAGCAGGACCAGGGCAGACCCTCATGAATGGAAATTAGCTCCTGTGATCTTCCAAGATTTGATCCATCTGCCAGGAGTTCTGC
Organism: Protopterus annectens; assembly: GCF_019279795.1. Lineage (NCBI taxonomy): Eukaryota > Metazoa > Chordata > Ceratodontiformes > Protopteridae > Protopterus > Protopterus annectens. The sequence goes on along the minus strand of NC_056731.1, from coordinate 1,652,911,411 downwards.
ATGTAGACCTCTGTGCCTCCTCAATCAACTGGCAACATTCTGTTCCAGGACTCCATGCAAGAAGGCGTAGAAGATAGATGCATTTTCTTTTCTTTGGACAGGAATGTTCCTGTGTGCTTTTCCACCCTTTTCACTAATATCCAGGCTACTTCTTAAGATTAAGAAGGAATCCCCCATGATCATTGTGGTGACTCCCTTCTGGCCCAGGAAGCCATGGTTCTCTCTTCTTTTGGAAATGGCCACGGACAATTACCACAAGCTTCCTCACAGAATGGATCTACTCACACAAGAACAGGGGTGTTTGATATGCCCAACATCAATCATCTTTAGTTGACTGCCAATTTCTGTTAGGTGTCTGTTTTCTGAGGATGTGCAGTAGGTACTAATGGAGGCAAGAAAGCCTGCTTCTAGAAAATCATATATTAGCAAATAGAAAAGTTTTCTAGTTAATGCCAACAACATAATCAGTACCCATTCAGGGATAGTTGTTCTCTGGTTTTACAGCATTTCTGAGTTACTATCCTATGGCCTTTCTTATTTCTCTAGTAAGATTCATTTATGGGTCATTTCAACATGTCCGCCCATATGGCCTACTCTTTCAAGGGAGTCGCATATCAAAATGTTCTTGAAAAGGGTTTTGCATAAGAAGCCTCCAGGTAAACCAGTGGCCCATCCTTGGGATTATAATTTTGTGTTAGAGAAACTCATACTTGCTCCATTTGAACCATCTAATCTGCCTGACATGATTTTCTTAACACCTGGGCTACAAGCTCTTAAGGTGAGTCAACCCTACATCATATTCTACAAAGACAGGGTTTATTTGAGAAGTAATCATTCTTTTACAGCTAAAGTGGTGGCTGAGTTACTTTGATTCAAACTATCCATCTCCAAGTTTCCTTTCCTGAACCTAAAAATGAGGGAGAAAGGATACTCCAGACCTTGGATGTCCACTGACAACACAGGTATTATCTTGACAGAACTAAATTTTTTAGATAATCGGATCAATTGTTCATTTCTTGTATAGATAAGAAGAATGGACAACGAGTGTCAAAACAGACTGTTTTCTAAATGGTTGTCTAAGGCTATTACCTTTTGTTATACTCACCATGACAAATCTATTCCAGGCAGGTCATGGCCCACACTACAAGGACCAGGTTGGATTCTAGAAGTATTCTAGAAACTGCTACTTGGTCCTCTGTGCATACTTTTATGAAGCACTGTAAGCTGTAGTCCTTCTTTAGGTCCACATCATGCTTTGCTAGGGCCATTTTTCATGGACTCCTGGACCCTTCTCCTTTTATCTCCCAAATGCAGTTAGCCATGGTAGTCTACCCATATAGTTAAGGCTACTGCAGCAGTGATCATTACAAGGAAGATAGTATAGTTGTGTAAGTTGAACTTACCATAACAGTAGATGTTTGAATGATTACTGCTGCAGTAGTTGCTCCCTCCCTCCATCACCCTTGTGTTCTGGTATTTTATGCCAGGTATGGGCTTTTATTTTTATGTTATTCCTAGCCTAGTCTTCCAGGGCTCATCCTCCTGTCTCTGCTGGACGGAAAGCTCTGAAGGGCTTTGTGCCCAAACTTGTCTTTTAGTCAGCTCAGTTCAAGCCATTTGACAGTTTGGGCACATAGAAGGTGCCCTGAGGCCGGATATAACCCATGTAGCTAAGGCTACTGCAGCAGTGATCATTTGAACATCTACTGCTATGGTATGTCCAATTTGCACAACTGTACCTTATTATTCTTCAGCACCGAATGACTCCTGATTATTTCTGTGTGTTTGCAATAGGTTAAACTGCCAGTTTTGTACTTTGGAATAGCTCTATGTACTCCTTTGAGGTGAGGCTATTCTTCTTGTTTATCATGCAAATCAACATTTAATAATTGAAAGCCTAGAGAGATTAACTATAAATTAAGGTGCGCTGACATTCTAAGAGGTGCAGTGTTTGAACTTATATTGTGGTTAGCTCTACTCCAGAATATTGCTGTGAACAAGCTCGGTGATAAGAGTATGAAGTGTAGCAAAACATTTTTAAAACATATCCAAACCCATTGAGTGCTTAATCAATTTCCATATATATTGTAATTTCTTGTACAGTGTACTAGGTATGCTTTTTTTATTTTATAAAAGAGTAAGAGTGGAGCTTGATAAGCAACTATCTAGATGGCAGGATAAACTGAAGGCAGAAATTAAGCTACTATTGAGGCAAGTTAAGGAGCAGAGAAACAAAGCAAAGATGAAGACATTGAAAGAAGTTTGTTAGAGAACAAAGATAAGAAAAGGAAACCAGGGCAGTCCTGGAAGAATGTTAGAGAATTTTAAGGGAAAGGGTTGAAGAAGTGAGGGTTGGAAGGGAATGGTGTTAGATGACAAGGTGTGGGCCTGAGCACCACTATACTGCAAGAGAAGGTTATAGCAGTATTTATGTAGATTAAAGGAGGAAAGGTGGGGCAAAGTGACAGATCTTTGAATCATTTTTTACATCATTTTAAGAAAGTGTGGTAACATGTTTGAAATGTTGATCATATTTTATGAGGTGTAAATGGGAGCAGTTTAGGAGAATGTTTGAGGGAAACTCAGTGGAAGTGTTTAACAATGGAATGGGGATCCTGATGATCTGCTGAATTGTACATATATCCCTTTGTGCAGTTTATACATAAAGGTATTTGGTAGGGTGCTAGATACTAGAATAAACAGGGTGTTTGCACTGCAGTGTTCTGCTAACACATTCTAGTTTTGTAAAAAGGTGATCATCAGCAGATTGCTGGAGTCATTTGCTGAACCATGTGGAATGGGGTGAGATGAATGCAGCAAGAAGGGGCCAAGGTAATTCTTTGACATTTAGAAAGCATTTGGTACAGGCAACGCTGATTGATCTAACTTATTTTCGCGAAACTGCAAAATATCGAAGCAGCAGAAACTCGAATTTTTTCCTAGGGAAAGAATTTGGTTGTCCGTTTCTGTTGCTTCGGTATTTTCAGTGTTATGGTGAAAAGGTACCGGTCGGATTCAGGTAAGTGTGCGATTGTGTGGATGTGAGTGTTAGGGTGATTTAGGTGAGTTAGGGTTAGGGCTCGGGTTAGGTGTGTGTGCGATTGAGTGGACACGAGGGTTAGGGTAGATTTAAGTGAGTTAGGGTTAGGGAGCTCGTGAGGTGAGTGTGCGATAGTGACGGACCTTAGGGTTAGGGTTTGGGTTAAGGTAAGTGGGTAGTTAGTGGTGTGTGCATAGTTTAGTGTAGGGTGAGGTATCAGATTTTAGGTGTATGTGTGTGGATTTCTGTTTGTTTGGTGTGCTTGTGTTGTGTGTATGTGTTTTGGATCAGCGATTTTTTTCCCTGGGAAGAGACTACATGCAAGAGAACTCTGTGGTATTATCTACACCGACTGCTTGTTTATTTGCTGCCGCTGCCTTGGTTCACCATCTGAGTATTGAATTTTTCCTTTGAAGACTATTTATATGCCTCTCTCCTCTCTCTCGCTCTATATATAAAATATGTTATATTTATTTATGTGTGTGTGTGTGTGTGTGTGTGTGTGTGTGTGTGTGTGTGTGTGTGTGTGTGTGTGTGTGTGTGTGTGATATATATATAGGTTTACCTTTATATTACCGACATCCACATGAGTCATTTGCCTGAGGGGTGGTCAGAGAGTCAGATAGTGAAGACTTAAGTTTGTAAAAAGGTAATTTACCTGAGGTGTAGAGTGTATTAGTGACAGCTGACTTAACTGAGGAGTGATGCTGTGCTTATTCTTTTGGCCAGTCTTCCAGAGGTTGTGACTCATAGTCAGATCATGGTTCATGTGGAATTGAGTCAACCAGCCATGCACAATTTATGGCCAAAATGCCAACTGAGGAAAGAAAGGCTTGGTTATAGGCTCCAAACAATTCACATGGACATGTGGTAATACAGTCAGACCACATGACTAATAGCACCAGACCACTTTTGTAACAATAATTTGGAAGACCAAGTCTGATGTATGGCTGAATATGTGAGTGGCAAAGGTAAGTAATCCAGAATCCTTAAATAAAACAAAGGTGTACATTAACAAAATCTAACTACTCTTCTTCAACCCTGATGATTGGAGCCCTCAAAGATGTTTCACCTGGGAGATGTAAGCACAGAGAAAAGAAGAAAAGAAGGTTAGAGAAGTTTTGAAGGAACATCCTCACATTACTAAGTCAAAAGTAAGTGCAGGGTTAAAATGTAAACACATGAGGCCCCACTATTTCTCAAGAGATCTTTGGACATTTTAATATGAAATGCAATGCTGCCACTGAGGTGAACAAAATCCCATCCACTTTCAGTAGGTTTGCTTCCTACCTGGTAAAGAATCTTTGTTTTCTGGCCCTATGGACATGCATGGTACATCCAGGTGTGGACCTGATGAGCATATGACTATTCTCTGGGTCCAGCTTACTGAGTGTCCCTCTTGTCAAATGCTGCCAGTGATCACAGGTCCCAGTCACTGAGCAGCACTCTTTCACCATTAGCTTACAAAGTTAACATGATGCAAGCATGAAAAAAGGGAAACAGTGTCACATAGTGAATCTGTTCCATTTTCTTTGTGTTTAAGTGATCATGAACTTAGTATATATGAGTAGCTGTAGGTGTCATGGGCACTACTTATGCATTGTGGTATAGGGGGCTTGCAACTTCAAAAAATTTTATTGAGTTTATATTTGTTCTTTGCCAGCAATCTTTATGGTGTCTCAAGAGCATGCACTTGTGGTGAGTTTTGTCATTTGTGGTGGTTAAATCAGTATATATTTCGATATATGCAGTCTTTCTATAGCTGGGATGTAATATTGTAGTTCTAGACAACATATCCTATGATTTCTTGCCTTAGATCTATGTATCCTGCCATACCATAACATAGCATGCAGGTCTGAATAGAGAGATGAAAAGTCAGCAAACAAGGGAGAGTAGTAGTGCTGAAACTGAATTCATCCTCAAGTCTTGGTGAGTACCTTCATGAGGGGGACCCTGTTTTTTCACAAAATCTCATCAAGGCCACTCTGATATATAGACTGTATTTATACAGCATATATCATGGTAGGTTAATAATGAAAAAAGATAGCTGGGTGCACAAGACCAAGGATAAAAAAGTGCCCAATCTTGGTAGTCACACTGGTGCCAGGACTGGAAAAGATGACAGTGTAGAATCCTCAAAATATGGAAACATTCCTACAAAGGGGCTACACCGGGCCCAGGGGGAGGATGACCCCCCCTCTTGTAGAAGGAAGTAGTAGTTCACAAAAATCACAAAAACTGATGGGCCAAAGAAGAGCCATAATGATGATAAAGTGGACTATTGAGGATAAGAAAGAAATGATGTTATTGCTACTATTATGCAAAAAGCCCAGAATTTCCAGACAGAAGATATACAAAACAATTAAGAAAGAAATTAGAGGAAAGAAAAATATTTCTACAAGAAAACTGTCAGAAGCTTCAAATAAAATTTTATATTCATTAATACAACAGATTTGTAAAATACTGTTTCTAGATCAAGAAACATTGATCTGCTTTCAAAAAAGAAGCATCTCAGGAAGTGTAAAAATATAAATATCAAAACCTAGAGATTTTTGAAAAGTATAAAAAAGAAATATGGACATAGGAAAGAAAGAGAGATTTGAAATGGTGCAATATTTATGCAAAGGAGAAAGCCAAATTAATCAATATAAAGAAAGCAGTCCCAAAGAAATTCAAAGAGAAATACAGGCAAAGGCATCCAGATACGGAAAATTTCACAATAAAGAAAATAATATCACAAACAGGGAATGTAGAAATAAGATTGGTAAAGTAGAAGTTAAAAAAATAGAAGCAAAGGATTTGTTGTAGAAGGTCTAACACAGGTTACATCACCGCACACTGGAGTAAGTTCACAAAGTAAGGAGAAGTAGGAAAATCAGGAGCCATCTAAAGAAGAAATATGGATATGGGAAAGGAAAAGGGGTTTAATATGGTGTAATGTTTATGCAAATGAGAAAGCAAAACTAACCAATACAAAAAGAACAGCACCAAAGATATTTGAAGAGAAATGCAGGCAAAGGAATCCGGACATAGAAATCATTACAATACAAAAAAATAAGAAGACAAAGAGGAAAAGTAGAAAAGGAGATTAGTAATGGAGAAGTTAGAAATAGAAACTGAGGTTTTGGAGTACCTGTGAAGTGAAGGATTCAGTGCAGAAAATCCAATTCAGAAAGCAATATAACAGGCTACAGCAATGGGTATCCAAATTAAGGGGATCCAGTGTAATGGGAAACAATCGGTCAGGTGCAATATGAAGATATTTTGGAGACTTCCACAAGAAACTAGTATAAATGTTCATTTAAGCTACAGACCAAGGAAAGGAACAGGAAACTGTGGAAACTCTGATGCAGTCAGTGTTGAGGAGTGATAGGCCAATGAGTTCCTATATGACAGAGCAACAGATGGCACAGGATGAAATTGAAGAGAATGTACCACAGGAAGATGCTATAGAATCTTCTATAGAATGCCCACAGGACATGGAAAATAAAAAAAATATGCCCTCAGTTTAGAAGAAAATGAGCTAAGAGAAGAGTTGTTTGATTTAATAGAGATAGCTAGACATATTAAGATCAATGAAAGAAATAGACCGCAGAAGGTCAATAAAACCCAAAGAGTCAGAAGTTTGATAAAACAAATGAACACAGTAATTAGGACTGTCCATCGAGATCCATGCTATATAACAGAAGTAAACAGAATATATTACTGTGCAGCTAAATTAATAACTGATAAAAGTCCTACCGCAAGAACAAAGGGTAGTGGGGGAAAGGAAGGGGAGAAATCCAATACCATCATGGAAGTATCGAATAGAGAAAACTATAAAGCAATTAAGACAAGAAGTGTCACTGTTAGAAGAATATAGAAGAGGGAACAGGTCAACAAAAATACTAAGAAAGATAGATGTAATAAAAGCAATGCACAGTATTAGAACAGACCAGGATCTATCATGCACTATCGCAAATAACATGCTAAAACTTTCAGCACAGGTGGAAAAACTTAGAAAATACACAGATAAATTTAAAGAAAAAGTACAAGATAAGCAATTTATTGATGCCCCAAAAAAGTTCTATAGAGAGTTGGGAATTAAGGTAAAAGGAATAGAAAGACCACCAAAAAAAAGAAGAAATAGATATATTTTGGAGAAGTATTTATGAAGACGCTGTGGAACATAGCAAAGATGCTAAATGGATAGAAGAAGTAAAAAAAGAATAAGAAGTTTAAAGGTGCAGGATATGAAATGGGATGAAGTAACAGCCAGAGAGATTGAAACAAAGTTAAGAAAAACCTTCAATTGGAAAACCCCAGGCCCAGATGCAGTACTTAACTTCTGGTTAAAAGTATTAACATCTTTGCATGAAGATGTAGCTATCAGTAAGAACTATTTATGTGCATAACCTGAATAGACACCAACCTGGCTAACAACAGGAAAAACAATGCTACTACTTAAGAGTGAACCTGCAAGCTACCCTAAAAACTATAGACCAATAACTTGCCTTCCAACAACATATAAACTATACACTGGAATTGATGCCGACAGAGTTCATCGTCATTTGGAAGAAAACTCAATTATGTCAGTAGAACAAAAGGGCAATAAAAGAAAGTCATATAGAACAAAAGATCATTTGTTGTTAAATAAAGCCATAGTGGAGAACTGTAAAAAGGGGAAGAATCTAAGAATGGCATGGATTCACTATAAAAAAGCATTTGATAGTATCCCAAATTCATGGATAAAAGAGTGCTTAAAAATGTATAAGATATACCCTACACTGATCAACTACATTACAGTGACCATGAAACAGTGACAGACTACTTTGCAATTAAGCCATGATAAAGGGCAAATTATTATTCCAGGGATACAAATTTAAAGAGGGATATTCCAGAGTGACTCTCTGTCAGAGTGTTATTCTGCCTTCCCCTTAACCCGTTAAGCTGTTTACTTAGCAGCTTAGGCCATGGCTATAATGTGGCTCCTAAAAAACAACAAAGTGTAAAGACTTCTCATCTTCTCTTTGTCTATGATTTTAAACTGTATAGCTCATCAGATGAGGAAATTAAAGCACAACTGCAAGTTGTCAAATCTTTTTCAGATGCTGTAAGAATGTCATTTGGTCTTGATAAATGTGCAAAAGCAACCTTTAAAGCAGTAAAGCTGCAGCACCAAGAAAACATCAGTTTGTAACAAGAATGTGATATAAAAGAACTTGAGCAGGAGGGAGTGCATAAATATCTGGGAATTGATCAATGATCAACAATAAAACATGAACAAATGCAAATAATAAAACTTACTAAGAAATACTTTAGAAGACTTAAATTAAATTAATGAATCACCCATTACCAGCAGTTCAAAAGATAGGTGTATAAAAACAGATATAGTGGTCCATGTAAAGACAAAAGTAGCACTGATCATTAAAATTACTAGACCCAATGACTACTGTGTCGTGCATACAGAGATACAAAGTCATAAAATATCAGGATTTGAAGGCAGAAATGAGAGCAATGTGGAAGAAAGATACATAGGCAGTTCCAACAGCAGTAGGAGCAACTGGTCTTATAAAAAAGAATCTACAATCCGATTTAGATATGTTACCAGTACATGTAACTCCATACGAATTGCAGAAGGAGTCATTACTGGGCATATTATGGGCTCCGCGAAGAGCACTTCTGGGTGACATTAAACATTGAAACAATACTAATTTCATGAACTTTAATTATACTTTGACTTAGGAATGGGGTCCATTCCTGTCATGGTAATAGAAACCCAAAAGACTTGGAAAAATTAAAAAATGACAATCACAGGAGACTGAGAAATGGCTACCATATATCCTGTGCTTATTGACACCCCTGAGATATCTAAAGGGGGAACAGCCATAGAGTCATTTGAAACCTTCCATCATGAAGAATTTTGTTCTTCATCCCCAGTGTCTATAGCTGTATCTGGATTTCAATACAGTTCATCAGTATCACCAGAGTCTGATGAGAATGAGTCTGAAACCCTCAAAACAGATTTGGGTTGCCATCCCATCTTATGTTTACCTTTTACCCCGTCCTTTCTGGGTGCCATGGAATTGACTTATGTATACTTGGGACATTTTATACAGTTCAAAATTCATAACCCATTAAATTTCAGATTAGAGAATAGCTATTTGTACTGTAAAGAAATACAATAATGCATTATATAAGCATACTGGAGTGCATTCTAATGCTCTATTAAGGGATTTATGTTGATTTGACAAAGGCAGTTTTAGTGAACATAAAAAGTTCAAAAATATTTGTCAAAAATGTCTATTCTGAACATCTGAGGAAATATTTTCTTTTCAGGAGACATGCTGCATGCACCCCCAAACTTGTATAGATCAGCTTCAAGTTTAAAATCATACAACAGTTGAGAAAGAGACAAACTACATCATTGCCTAAAGTAGTTTCAGTAAATATACTTTGATACATTTATATTTGCCAAAACTGCCTTTGGTAAACCAACAGGAACTCGGGGAGGTACAAGTCTGAAGCAAAATAGGACCAACTGACATGACATTTTGGACAGGAAAGAACATTCAAGGATTGCAAGCATCATGCATTTCTTGTTCCTGGACCCAAGAACATTTTAATGGAGCAGTTTAAAATTGCAAACATTGCTGCATTACTTGCCGTTTTGTCCTAGTGAACATTTTTAATGATGCAATTGTGCTTATACATGCGTGTTTTTCTTTCTGCCTGGTTGATTCTGGTATTTTTTTACATTTTGGCTACTAGACGTCCTATGTTGATTACTTGAAGATCAAATTTACTAACTTTAATTCTTAACATATTCACATTTGCAGAATTTTGTTTGGTTGATACAGTTGCCTGAAGTTGTTTGCATATATTTTTAAGTTTTCTTGATTAATAAGTTTTGATGTGGATATATTTTATTATTTTGCTTAATCAACTTATCTTGGACAATTAACTATAAAATATAATAGAATATGTTGTACATTTTATTTTATCATATATTCATTTATTTGTCTATTTGTTTAACTGGTAGGTGGACTGTTCTGTTGACCCTTTACAGCCATGACTGGAACTCAAAGAGCAAGTGTAGACAGACAAAAGCAGGAATAACAAACAAACTATATATAGGCAAAACACATGGCATGCAGATGATAAAACAATATTGTAACAGAAGGTACACTATTCATAGGTTGAATATACTGATGACAGTAACAGAACAAAATTAAATAAATATGTATTGATGTATAATTTTTACAAGAAATGTACATATTTCAATTCATATGCAAATATCAAAATGAAATGAATATATATATATATATATATATATATATATATATATATATATATATATTCATTTTTTGACATTTTGCAACACAGCCATTCACATGAAAGCATGTGCATGTGGCTTCTTTATGCAGTTGACCTTTCAGTTTTGTTTTTTCCCTATGGTTTCCAAGATTTGCTGCTTTCTTACTTTTGGGAGATGCTTCCATATATGGCAGATGCTATTCTGGAAAAGGCCTTTTCTCCCATAGTTGTTTTGAAATGAAGTCAAGTTAGCATTAGAGTTCTTCTCTTGACTTTTCAGGCTTGTTGGCTGTTGGTGAAGCACCCACCAAGAGGAGAAAACGCTGAGAGAAGAAGGGAGCCACTTTTGAGATTTTAAGTATTTTTTCTCTGTTTATTTGCTAAGTTTTTCTGCATAGTTGCCTAATTTCAGCATTTTCTGGCTTGTTAGGATTTCTGCATTAGTAGCTGTATTTAGAGCACAACCAAAAGCTGTTTACTGAATTTCCTGTTTGCACTTAATTTTAAAATCTTTTTTTCTCAAAACTTGCATATTTTCTGTCTTTGACCTAGCACTCTTGTGTGGGGTCATTTACTGCACTGTTATAACTTGATATTACTTGTGAACCTCTGCTATCTCTGAAAAAACAAAAAAAATCTTGTTTTTCCCACTTTTCTGAGATTTAAAAAAGTTCAGTTACAGGCTTGCTGTTCCTGAACTGTTTGTAAGTTTCTGTGAGGCCATTTTTGCTTGGGCTAAAGGAAAGTCTCTCTGTTGATCAGTGGCAGTGAAAAACATTGAGCAGCTCCCCTGCCACCCGTGGGAGTGGTTATTGACTTGAAACTGTAGTTTTATTGACCAGTAGGGGTCATATCCAAAACTCCTTCATCTTCCTCTCTTAAAACCTAGCTGCCTCATGGGTTTGGCGTCTTTTCAGGCTTGTTGGCTGTTGGTGAAGCACCCACCAAGAGGAGAAAACGCTGAGAGAAGAAGGGAGCCAGTTTTGAGATTTTAAGTATTTTTTCTCTGTTTATTTGCTAAGTTTTTCTGCATAGTTGCCTAGTTTGAGAATTTTCTGGCTTGTTAAACTTGATTTCTGCATTAGTAGCTGTATTTAGAGCACAACCAAAAGCTGTATACTGAATTTCCTGTTTGCACTTAATTTTAAAATCTTTTTTCTCAAAACTTGCATATTTTCTGTCTTTGACCTAGCACTCTTGTTTGGGGTCATTTACTGCACTGTTATAACTTGATATTACTTGTGAACCTCTGCTATCTCTGAAAAAACAAAAACAAAAATCTTGCTTTTTCCCACTTTTCTGAGATTTAAAAGTTCAGATACAGGCTTGCTGTTCCTGAAATGTTTGTAAGTTTCTGTGAGGCCATTTTTGCTTGGGCTAAGGGAAAGTCTCTCTGTTGATCAGTGGCAGTGAAAAACATTGAGCAGCTCCCCTGCCCCCCGTGGGAGTGGTTACTGACTTGAAACTGTAGTTTTATTGGCCGTATTGGGTCAATTCCTGGCTCTTTCCAGCCCCTGCTATCAAGCACGCTTTAGCGGAGTTGCCACTAGAGCAGCATCGGCAGCCGGTTTAACAAGGTTAAACTTTTTCTGGCTCCATAAAGTCTGTTCTTCATTTTTTCCCTTAGAACTGCTCTACTAGTAATCTAAACAGTATATCCCTTAACTAAAAAGCGCAGCACTTGTTCCTAAAATCTTTTTTTTTTTCTCCAAAAAAAAAAAAAAAAAAGCTCAGCACTTGTCTTAAAAGCATCTTCTTTTCAGGCTTAGCACTTCTGTATTATATAAAGTCCCTCAGGAGTACTCACTTCCTTACTAAGTCCTCTCTCATTCAGTTACACCCCAAACTTCTTAATTTCTCTAGCATGTCGAAGGGCCAGATGCTGGCGTCCTCTCCTGTCCAGTTGGTGAATCTGGGAATATTGAGGCAATGTTACAATTGCCTCATGTACACAGACAACCCTCTCCTCCTCCCACATAACACAAATACTTGCGAGAGATGCAGCTATTTAGCCAAACTGGAGGCTGAGCTCTCTCAACTCAGGACTAGCAAGACCAGACAGGAGGAGAAGGCAACTACACACACCACAAAACTAGTCTCACATAAAGCTATCACAACAATGAATCAAACACATAAACACACAAAGACATACTCGGAGGCTCTGAGCAAAAATTTACCTAAACAGCAGAGGCCTCCAAAGCAGACACCCAAGCAACCGCCACCTCATGACACACCACAGGCAACACATAAAACACAAAATCAGTGTGCAAAGCAGTCACAGCCCTTAAGGCCAAATACAATACCAAACATACTTGTCATAGGTGACTCCATAGTCAGACACACTGACGTCCCACTCACCAGGCTGAACAAGGAGAGGGTCACAGTAAGCTGCCTATTGGGCGCTAGAATCCGCCACATAACACAAGCACTCGGGTCACTCCACAGCAAGTACAAATATGACACAGTCATTGTCCATGCTGGTGTGAACGACCTGAGATGTACCTCCCTGGACTACATGAAAAGAGAGATAGAGGAGCTCTCTGATTATGTAGCCCAGGCAGGTATGAACCTGACCCTGAGCAGCATCCTTCCTTCACCAAGAATGATGCCACAACATAGAGACAAGATGATCAGCTTTAACAATTGGCTTAATTTCTGGTGTCATTCAAAGGGGATCCAGTGTCTGTCTGCCTGGGATGACATGCTTGACAAGCCACGCTGCTTCGCAAGGGATGGCTTGCACCTGTCACCCCTGGGATTCCGGATATTGGCTAAGGCTCTTGCCACCCCCATAGTGCCTTTTTTAGGCAAGGCTCAAATTCTAAACCTACCACCCTAGAAAACAAAAATGAGGAACTAAACCCGCACATAAGGCAGCTGTTTAATCTTAGCCTTACCACAGGATACGTGCCCAAGGAGTGGCGTACGGCAACTGTGGTCCCACTCCACAAAGGTGGTGCCTCTACGGACCCTGGTAATTACCGCCCCATAAGCTTAACAAGCCTGGTATGCAAAGCTATGGAGAGGATCATAATGGAACTCATAAACAAAGACATAGGGGACTTGCAGACATTGGACCCGACCCAGTTTGGCTTTGTCAAGGGCAGATCATGCCTTTTGAACTTGGTCGACTTCTTCGAAACAGTCACCAAGGCCATTGATGAGGGAAAGGCAGTCCATACAGCCTACCTTGACCTTGCAAAAGCTTTCGACACCATACCCCACTCGGGTATTATAGAGAAACTTACCAGCTTAAATGTAAACCCATATGTCACAAGATGGGTTGCAAACTGGCTAAAGGACAGAACCCACAGGGTTAGAGTAGCTGGCGCCATGTCAGACTCCAAGCCGGTCACAAGTGGTGTCCCACAGGGCTCAGTCCTTGGCGCCCTGTTGTTCGGCATCTACTTCTCAGAAGTACAGGCTAACATAGGAGGACTATGGCTGACAAAGTTTGCAGATGACTGCAAACTGGGAGCCATAGTGGAAAGTACATCGGACACAGATATCCTTCAGAGGGCTCTCACGGAAACTGATAGCTGGTGCCAGAGCCATGGCCTGAAGTTAAATGCCAAAAAATGTATAGTCATACCCTTTGGGAAAAACAAGGTAACCCCAAGCTACCATATAGGTGGCAATCCACTAAGCACAGAGGAGGTTATCAGGGACCTGGGGTCCCAGGTTGACAGTGGCCTTTCTTTTGACACTCACATTGCTAAAGTGGTTAGAAAAACCTTCTACATTGCCCACCTGATCATGAAGGGATTCACATCCAGATCAAGTGAGGTCATTGTTCCCCTGTACTCTTCACTTATCAGACCAATGATAGAGTACAATGCCCCATTCGGGATGCATCTCACCCGACACCTGCAGCAATTGGAGAGACCCCAAAAGTTCCTCACCAAAAGGATAAAGGGACTCCAAAATCTGTCATATGCTGCCAGACTGAAGAAACTCCAGCTCTATTCAGTCGCATACCGTCTGCTCAGAGGGACCTGTGCCTGACATACAAGGCCATGTCCAACCCAGAATTAATGGACATGCTCCACCTCAAAAAATCCAAATCTACCAGATCCACTAGAGCAAGCAACTTAAACCTTAGCACGGATATAAATAGGACATGCTGGAGGGATAGATTTGTCACCCAGAGACTCCCTATGTTGTGGAATAAAATCCCGGTCCATGTGAGGCAGAGCACCTCGCTGGCTCTGTTCAAGAGAAATCTTGACCGGTGGATGGGAGATCGTAGGTTTACCCCAGGAATCATCTCTGTGTCACTGCTGGACAGAGGCACAACAAACTAATGGGCACAGTATTTTTTAACATAAGGGGTGGCGTAAGCCACAAAAACTCTGGACTAGGCTTATAAATGCCTTAGGGCAGATAGCCTAGTATAAACCTATGAACCTATGAACCTATGACTGCTTTTCGAGTATACTTTTAGTCTCTTTAAGAGGAAGTTTAACTTTCAGAGCCGGGCAGTAACTTAGCATAGACAGAAAAGGTTGATTTCTTAGACAGACATTAGTCACCTTCAGCTACAGCTACATGTACAGACCCATATCCATATCACTGGCAAAGTCACTCTTTAAATACATTGACTTTTGTAATTCTATACTTTAGGTTGTTGGGTCTCTTATTCTACCTCTGTAGTTTCTGTCCTCATAAATATTATAATCTCATCATTTTATTCTCACAAGATGTTATTCATCTGCCGTTCAGTTCTTCATCTTTTTTCCATCAGATATAACAGTCTTAAACTATAAGATCTAGTTACTATTTTATGTCAGACTGCTTTACTTTGTTCTCTTCTTTGCCAGTCATATACTCTCACCACCACCCCCACAAAAAAAACTAATAGTATATTATAATTCAGGGTACCCACCATACCTCTCAACCTCTTAGTGCAAAAAAAAAAAAAATCTGGGCAAGGCCTACAATAATGGGGGAAACAAAGGCTTAAAAATAGGGACAGACTTTAAATATAGGTTCATAGATGTGTACTAGGGTAATGACCACAGGGTCCATTATAAGCCTAACCATGCATCCTAGATCTCTGACAAAGTTTTGGTACTACTGACAAGTGCAAGCAGGGGCTTGGGAGATGAAACATTTGCAAGCAGGGGCCAGGGAGAAAAACATTTACAGGCTGCCTGTGTCCATTAGAGATAGCAGTGACAAACCAGGGACAAATTTCCTGTTCCCCATCCAATTGTCCAAGTTACACTTGAATTGGGTTAGGGAGGAACTCTGCTTCACATGGATGGGGGTACCTGTTCCAGAGAAGAAGTGATTTCTAGGATGCATACTTGTCTCTTCAGCAGGTAATATTTATAACACAAGTGAGATTTAAGTTTTATGAACTGGTAATTCTGGTGCTGTTTATTTTGTGGATATGCAGGAGGGTGGGGTCTGACAATACCTTTTATGCAGGCATAGATCTCCCCTCACCTTTTTAAAACCGTCATTTAGTCGCTCACTGCTGTGATAAACATTTCTGTAGCATTTTCTGCCTAAAATAGTGTAGCTAGTAGCTGTAGCATAGTTTTCCACTGACCCACCCTCCCTTTTGTTGTCTTGTTCTTATACTTAGTGGCTTTGCAGTTGCCCGCCCCTACTGTAAATTTGATCTTGGACACTCCTCCCAGTCTAGTGTCATTAGCTCATTCTACCTAATACTAAGAGAACATCTGAGAAGGCCAACCCCTAAGTTTCTTAACCTTGAATTATCTTCCTACTTTCTCACTTTCCACTTTACTTAAAAAAACTTTTATTCAGCTGCTTGCTGCTTTTACAGTATTTGTGTTTGCTCCTCCAACTCTATTACTTCATCTTGGTTTTTCTGCTACTTGTTCTCTAAAGTGTTCAATTGCATCTTCTCTGCTGCATTTATATTGCTGTTTTTAGCTTGTTTATATTTTAAGCGTTATTCTAAGCCTCTTAGTTTTGGTTTAAGCACTTGGGCTTTAGGCCTACCCCTTAGCTCTCCCTGGCTTCTCTTCCTCTGATTCTGACAAATATGGACGAACAGTTTCCTACGATTTCTCCTGCCAGCCTGGTCGATATGGGCATCGAGACAGTATAGCAACTGCCTCATGTACACGGACAACCATTTACTACTACTTCCTAGAAACACAATTTGTGAGAGATGCAATTACATGAAGAAGCTAGAGTTTATGCTCTCTCCCTCACAAGACAGTACATCTGCAACTGAGAAGGTTGTCAACACAATCACTACACCTCAAACACCACCCACAACTACACAACACACACCCATATATGTGGAGATCCTCAGCAAAAACAAATCCAAACAAAGGAGACCTCAGAGGCAAAAACACATGAGAACTCCACAATCCTCCACACCTCATACCATGCATAGTCCACACACCAGTGTCTCACAACCACTAAGGCCTAATCATAAGCCCAACATATTAGTCATAGGAGACTCCATTGTGAGACACACAGATGTGCCTCTCACCAGGCTGGATAAGGAGAAAGTCACGGCTAGTTGTTTGTCAGGTGCCAGAATCCACCATATCACACACACACTCAACTATCTCAACAGATACTGTTATGACTCTGTCATAGTCCATGTTGGTGTGAACGACTTGAGGCGTACCTCTCTGGACTATATGAAGAGAAACATGATTGAGCTCGCTGAATATGTGTCCCTGGCAGGTATGTCCCTAGCCTGAAGCAGCATTCTACCGTCACCCAAAATAATGCCTCAATACAAACAGAAAATGACTGACTTTAACAATTGGCTTAGTTTCTGGTTTCATTCCAGGGGGATCCAACACCTGACAGCCTGGGAAGATATGATCGACAGACCACAATTCTTTGCTAGAGATGGCCTGAATCTGTCTCACTTGGGCTTCAGGATTCTGGCAAAGGCCTTTGCCTCCCCCATAGTGCCTTTTTTAGGCAAAGTCATGAGGTCAATACTACCAACATAAAAATGCAAATTAAAGGTCATGCTGCTAAACGCTAGGAGTCTAAACATGAAACTGCACTCATTGCAAGCATTCCTAACCCTGGAACATGCTGACATTTGTGTAGTCACAGAAACCTGGTTCAAAGCTCCGGACAGCAACCCAGCCTTACCTGGTTACTCATCCTAGCACACATTCAGACCCCAAACTGTGGACAGCAAAGCCAAAGGAGGTGGAGTTTCAATATATATTAAAGACACACACACCTTCAGGCTGGTCAAACAGTATGATGCACAGGAGACACCTATCTGCAGTTAACCATTGACAAGACTCCTATTCAAATTATAGCTACCTATAGGCCCCCAAATTTGACTCAAGATGCCCACTCCACCTATCTGGACCTCTTCAAATCTATCAAGATTCAACCCTTTTACACTGATCCTGGGTGACTTTAATTATCCAACCATAGACTGGAAAAAACTATTCATGTCAGAACACAAATGCCCAGAGATTCCTCAATTTTATCAATGGAAATTCCTTGGGAACAGCTAGTTTTTACCTCCACAAGAGGTGATATCTTAGACTTCATATTAACCAACATGAGTAGCCACTGCAGTACATCTACAGTATCATCCTCCCTGGTAAGATCTGACCATAAAGCAGTCACTTTTGAAGTCACCATCCAGTCTAGCTAGGATCAAACAAAAAAACTTCTCCAAAGCTGATTACAACCTCTTAAAGGGATGGTATAAACAGCTTCACAGCCCCCTCACCCATGGTAGGAACTGGCACCAATGTCCAAATCTACACCAAAGTACTATACGAGTATTTATATAGATGCATAGAATCAGGAATACCTGACAGGACAAAACAAGTAAACCTGTCTGGTGGACATCTGCAATAAATAAACTATATAACAAAAGGAAAAAAATACTGTCCAGGATCAAGCAGGAGCAGGAACCCAATTGGAAGCAATCTCTCCTTAGCCTGAACAAGCAAATAAGAGCACTAGTGAAATCCTCTAAAGCCAACTTCGAGTCCAAATTGGCCACATCTACAAGAGACAATCATAAGGCTTTCTTCACATATGTCCGAAATCTCAAAAGAAGCACACAGATCTGTTCAGAACTAGTGGTCAAGGACACCGTATACACAAATGCTGTAGATATAGCCAATCTACTGGCTGACATATTCAGCGAAAACTTCTCCCCTCTGTTCCCCCATCAGTAAATCAAGACATCCCCAGTACCTGCCCCCCACCCCTTATCTCTAGGGAACAGGTCATCACTGCCCTCTCAAAGGCAAAAATACAGCCTCCATAGGACCCAATAATATCTCTGGCTGCATCCTACATGAACTCAGGCATGAACTTGCAGCACCATTAGGCACCCTATTCAATCAAAGCCTGAGTACCAGCTTTGTCCCAGCCAAGTGGAGGAGAGGTACTGTCATCCCTTTACACAAAGGTGGAGCATCCACCAATCTCGGAAATTATAGACCCATCAGCCTAACTAGCCTGATTTGCAAAGCCATGGATCAGATTATCATGGGCCTCATTAACAGGGACATTGGCAACCAAAAAACACTCTACCCCACACAGTTTGGTTTTGTCAAGGGGAAGTCATGCCTGTTAAATCTGGTCGACTTCTTTGAGACAGTTACCAAAGCCATGGATGAGGGGAAAATGGCTCACACCACCTACCTTGGCCTGGCCAAAGCCTTCAACACTATTCCCCACTCGGGCATAGTAGATAAACTCTCTCAACTAGGCATCAATCCATATGTAACCAGATGGGTAGCAAACTGGGTCACTGATAGAACCCACCTAATCAAAATAGGGGAAGCTACCTCAAGCAGTCTACCTGTAACGAGTGGCGTACCTCAGGTAATGGTCTTGGGGCCTCTGTTATTCAGGATATACTTCTCTGAGGTGCAGGCCAAAACCAGTGGACTATAGCTGACAAAGTCTGCAGATGACTGCAAGCTGGGTGCAGTCATCAATTCCCCAAGTGATGTGGATGTCCTCCAAGAGTGTCTCACCCAAACAAATGACTGGTGCCAGAAACATGACCTCAACCTGAATTCCAAAAAATGCATCATCATCCCCTTTGGGGGTAGTGACATCCCCACATGTTACCACATTAATAACAATGTGTTAAGTACACAATCAGTAGTGAGGGATTTGGACACCCAGGTTGATAGGAACCTGACTTTTGGCCACCATGTTGCTTTCGTTGTATGGAAACATTTCTACATGGCCCACCTCATAAGTAAGGGTATCTCATCCAGGAACAAAGAGGTCATAACATCCCTGCATTCTTCCCTTATAAGGCCAATTATTGAGTACAATGCCCCCTTCAGCATGTACCACGCAAAGCACATGCAGCAGCTGGAAAGACCACAGAGGTTCCTCACCAGGAGAATCCAGATCCCCAAATATCTACCCTACACAGATAGGCTAAAATCCCTATCCCTCTACTCATTTTGATACAAACTCCTCAGGGGTGACCTCTGTTTGGCATATAAAGCAATCTCAGACCCCACCTTGATGGGACTGCTGCATATCTGCAAGTCAAGCTCCACTCAAGCAACCCATACGTGTGACCTCAACCTGGTCTGTGATATCAATAGGACTTGTTGGCAGGACAGATGTGTGTGTCCCAGAGACTCCCCCAATCTGTGGAATAGACTCCCTCTCCATGTCAAGCAGAGTACCTTATTATCCCTTTTTAATTGCAATCTAGATAACTGGATGGGAAACAGAAAATACACCCCTGGGATTCCACCTGTGTCTCTGCTGGACAGGGCCTTTGGGTGCCGACTTGTCTAAACATGGGCTAAACTTTTGGCTAGGCTTACAAGGGCCTCAGGGCCAATAGCCTAGTAACCTCATATGATCCTATGATTCTATGAACAGCCTGTAGGAGACAGAATACAGGGAAAGGACCATGAGGTGGTCAGCATAGAACATGCTACTCACTCCCTGTATTCTTTTAGTCAGGAACCTCTGTGGACATTCCAATTGTTGGATTTGCCTGGTTAGGTACATACCAAAGGGGGGCATTGTACTCAATGGTAGGTCTGATGAATGCTGAATACAGTGAAAACAATGACCTCCCTGAACCTAGACTCACCCCTTTGTTTATAAGTTGTACAACAAAGAATGATTGTCTTACTACTTTAGACGTGATGGTCAAAGGCTAGATTACTGTCTATGTTTGTCCCCCAAATGGTTGACTACTGGGTCACCTTTTAGTGGCATGTTGTCAGCATGGTAGTTACCAGGGTAGATGACTTCCTGAAGGATAAATGAAAAAGTTGCTAGACTAACAGGATTTCTGTTAGCCCTCATTTTCTGAAGGATATGAAGCTGAAATGCAATTGTAAGTCACTATCTAGTGACTTCAATCTTCAGTGATTTGCCAGAAAACCACAAATTTTATGAAGAACAGACTAAAAATTTGAGGCAAAAATATTGACATTCTGTAAAAATCTGGACAATTGGAAGGTATGGAGCTCACTATTTATCTTAAATTTGCCACGTTCTCCCTCTCTCTTTCTGCATTGTGCCTTCCACAAATTAGTGTGTCTGCATTCTTTGCATTCCTTATTTGGCAACAGCACTTTGAGATTCTTCTTCTTCCCGGCTTTCTTCCTTTCTCTCTTGCCTGTTACATGTACTCAAAATGACAGTGAATTTTTTTCTGCATTGCAAAGTCTTCTGCAGTTGGTGCAAATGTTCATATTTAATCCTGTTAAACAGATAATACTCATTCCAGATATCTTCTGTTCTTTCTAAAAAAACCTCCTTTTTATTTCTGTTTTTGTTTACTGTTAGCAAGACCAATGTTGTTTCACTTTACACCGCAATTCTCAGTTAAACCTTTTTAAAGCCCATGTGCATCTACTTTGCTTCCATTTTGTAAATGTCCTTGTTAAAAATTTTCAAACTATTTGTATTTATGTTACACGTGGATAAGCTTCCTTAATGTATAATCCTCTCTGCAGTTTTATTTCAGCATTGTAACTCTTTATGTGTTATGTGTCTATGAATCATTCCTGTTTAAAAACAGACACAGGTAAATAAAAGCAAACAGTAGCCTGATAGCTTGATGCCACAGTGGTTTAAGACTATGTAGTAGACAGTGACTCAATCATGGTTTGATTTTTACAGCTTTTTATTGCCTTCTGTGTGACTCTGAGCAGGTAACTTAACCAGGCATTTCTCCTTAGCTGTCCCGAAAAAAGACTAAGGACTGTGAATCCAGTTGGCTTACTATTTGCAGCCCATTCCTACAAAGCGAGTTTGATCAGCTTGTTACCCTGCCTACAGATAAGACAGACTTTTGTTTGCAATAAAAATACAACTGTCTTACAAGTATTCTTTATGACAGAAGTTACTGTGATGTTACTATGCTTGCTGAAATGGCTGAAGTGTACTCATCAGTAGTTCTCAG
This sequence comes from Protopterus annectens, assembly GCF_019279795.1. Lineage (NCBI taxonomy): Eukaryota > Metazoa > Chordata > Ceratodontiformes > Protopteridae > Protopterus > Protopterus annectens. Next base: position 1,652,889,686 of record NC_056731.1, on the reverse strand, counting down.
CCTTGATTGTACTATCTATATTTCAGTTTCATTACTTTACAGTAGAAGAGTTCTCAGCATGCTCCTCAGCTTGTGAGTTTAATTGGTTTGGAGACGTGGACAAATATTTATATGTAACTGTTACTGACATTTTGTTTTCCTTTTGAACCCACTGGCATCAGTATACTTCGTTAACTAGAATTAAAATGTTGTTATTATTAATTATTAGATAGATGTAATTATTGTCAAAATGTGAGCTGCCAAGAATTTGTCATTAATGATTACAGTAACTTCTAAGTAATATACCTTCTTTCTGCAGAAACTTAACTTGAGATTAATAGTTCATAATCTTTGCATGACTAACATTAAACACTTCTGTGTAAACAATGTGATGTAACCTATTTTATGTTATGCCTGGGTCATAGCTAAAAAGGGTGTTTGGACTAGTCCACCTACCTGTTTTATAAATAAATAAATAGATACATAAATAAAATAAAATGCAGTCTCATCTGACAAAGAATATATGAGAAGTACACAGCTCTAGGGTTTGCACTTTGGAGTGAGATGGGTTACTATGTCAAAATTTTACAATGTACTTGCAGAGGCTACAACCCATAAAATAACACCCACACAAAGAACTGAAGAGTACATTATGGCCAAAATACTTTTAAACAAAAATATGTAACAACATATTGCATGCGATTTTCAGGCACACATACGTTATTTCACAAAACAACACATTGCACATGAGTATAAAAATCTAGAAACTATTTTTAAAAATGCATAACAGGAAATTAAATTTGAGGTATGTATAGATATACTAGTTCATTGCCACGTACAATGATACAACTGAAGATGTTTTTTATCAATAATGATATCTGCCTACAGTTTCATGCATGCCTCAGTCATTGCTTTATTGTCTATTTAATTTGGCACAGTAAGGTAGTAACTCTTACTTACAGTTATCAGTGCAAATATGACTGTTGAACTGAGCATGTCCGTCCAAAAATGGAAGTGCAGTAACCCAGCATTTTCTGATACTATATCTGTATCATCTTTACTTTATAGCACAATGCTTCTCATTTATACTCAATGCACTATGTATGGGAGCACAATGACTGAAAGTCTTATTTATTAAAGGACAGCATGTGTGAACAGAGTGCAATGATTTAAAGACAGACATATAGGCCACCTAAATTACTACAAATTTACTAAATTACTACAAAGGAAACCATCTGAAATGTCTTCCTTTCCTCTGCAACACCTTTAGTGAAGGACTTGCTTTTGAAACACACAGAAAACATTTCATATGGTTAATAATAACATTAATATTGAATATGTAACATTTGCAAATTTTCTTTGATGAGTCGGAATATATTCTTTTCTTTAAAAGTCTAAGGTATGCTAGATTTTATAAAGATTTACGGTCTTACAGATGGCCAAGACACAGTCTATGTAAGGCTGTCTTGACCAGGACAGCAAATATTAGAGTGCTTTGCTGTCTAATTAGCAGTCAGTAGATAACTGGATGTCCTGGACTATACTGACAAGTACATAAAGAGAGTCAGATTATGGATGGTTCTTGTTCAGCACTGAATGACTCCTACATATTTCTGTGTGTTTGGAATAGGTTAACCATCTGATGAAGTTTTATATGAATAAGACAAAAGTGCTCACCTTTGATATATTATTTGTATTTTTTATGCATTTTTTTAATTTTAGTCACATTTATTATTTGTGGAGTTGAGTACGTTCAGAATCTATGCAGACAAACGTGTATTCAATGCTTGGTTTGTTAGTTTTTTCTAATAGGTTAACCAGCCACTTTTGTACTTTGGAACAGCTTTAAACATTCTTTTGAGGTGAGGCCCTGCTACTTGTTTACCATGCAGTCAATATTTAATCTTGTATGTAGTATAAAGCCAAGATAGATTATTAACTGAAAATTAAAATCACCTGTCATTTTAAGAGCTGTTGTTTCTGAATTTATATAGTCGCTGCCTCGACTCCAGAATGTTGCCTTAAACAAACTCTTTAACAGGAATATGAAATATGGCAAAACATTTTTAAAGTACATTTAAAATAGCTATGTACCTCAGTATTTGTTTTCATGTATTATTATTATTTTTATTATTATTATTTGTGGTATACTGTATTAAACGTGCATTTTTTTCCTGTAAAAGAGTAAGGGTGACGTTGGTGGAGAGACAAGCTGGGTGGCAAGCTGAAAGGAAGGTTGAAGTTAAGCTACTAATGAGGCAACTTAAGGAGCAGAGAAAGGAAGCATGGATAAATGTCCAAGTTCAAGGTTACTTAGGTACTTGTCTACTGAGCACCATTACAAGCATGTTTATAAAACAAGTAGAAAGATAAACCATTAATAAAGTAATTACAAATAAACATATAATACAACTGAATTATAAAACATGATAATGTAAATTATGGAGTGGATCACTGTTAAATTTAGCCTAGTAATATGAATTAAAAAAGTAGTAGTAAAAATAAATCTAATCAACCAACATATGCTAAGTCAGTTTACTGTGTTTTAAAGGACCTCCTAAATCAAGAGGGTGTCAGTGTAGCATGTAACCATTGTGGGAGAAGGTTCCAAAGACAGGAAGCCTAATGGCTGAGATAGAGAGCCTGGTGGCTGAAAGCCCAGATTCAAATGCTTTGAAAGATGTGTGTTGGGGAGCACAGGTGAGTAAAGAAGACAAAACTGGGCAGTTCTGGAGGAATCCATTCATCCATCCACCCGCAACCCCTTTTTCCATTTTTTGCACATGGAGTCTGGGTGTCACTTCAACATTGACAATATTACAGGAAGTTTTAAGGGAATAAGTGTGAAGTATTGGACTGCAGGAGTAGGAGTTGGAAGGGAGACAGGCTAGAGAACAAGGAGGAGGTCCTGAATGCCCTCATGAAGGAAAGGTGGGGCAAGGTGACAAGTGTTCATTTGGGTCATTGTTTTAAGATGGTGGGGCTGCAGGTGGTTGCAAGTTTAATAAGCGTATGAGGTGTTGAGGAGAGCAGGTTTGCAAAATTTATGAAGAAAACTGCAATAGTGGTGCTTAAAAATTGAAAGGAGATCTGGGTGATCTGTCAGACTATACACTCATCTCTTTACTTATTTTCAAATTGTATGCTCATCTCTTTACTCGTTTGTAAAGGGATTTAATAGGGCAACAGCTACTAGGCTAGAGAGAGTAGTGTTCTGTCAGCACAGGCTGGTTTTCTGAAAGGGAGATCATCAGCAGGTAATGGAAGTCTTTTGTTGAAACCTTAGGAAAGGGGTAGTGCAGGAGGGGTTGGCATGGACCGTTCTTTCGGGAATTCATAAATCATTTGTTACAGTGAGCTGGAATATTTTGTTTGAAGCATTGGAGCAGCTGGTAGAGGAGTGGCCAGAGCATTATAAGCCTCAGCACTTAGCTGTAGGGCAGTGAATGGGGGGTGTCTGGCATCATGAAGTTGGGAAGAGGGATGAGGGGAGGATGTCTAGATTCTCCTTCTGTATTTCTGGTGGTAACACAGGTAATAGCTCAGAGGGTGGTTTCAACTTTAGCTTCAACTTTAGTGTTATTTAAGTGCTTGAGCCCAAGCACTATACAAAGTAAAAATAGGACAAATGATGATAGAATAATGCAAACAAAATAACAGAAGAAAACAGCAACAACAAAATGATGCAAGATGACATAAAACCATAAAACCACAAGAACAAACAAATAAATAAGCAATTTGAAACATGATATTCATTTACTAGCAGCAATAAAAATGGACAGAGCAGAAAGTTAATCAAATGCTAAGTCAAATAAATAGGTCTTCAAAGAATACTGAAAACTACTTGAAAATTGAGACCCTCTCAGCCAGCCAGATAGTTAATTTCCAGAGGCATTGACCCTGCTGTATAAGTGTTTGAATCCCAGAGCATTTAATCCACACTGCATGGTCAGTTACAAGTCCCTGGAAGGTGTAACCCAGGGGCCAGGCTGCAGATAGCAGGTCTGTAAATCCTACAATAAGGAGAACCCAAATTATGTAGGGCAACAAGAACTTTACAGATGATGTCTTAGCTAATGGGAAACAATGTCATCTCCACAAAAATGGCAAAAAGGTATTAAGTAGACACCACAGTAAGTAGTCAGGTTACATAGTCTTGAATAAGCAGCAACTGGTCAAGCTCTGTATCTAGAAATACTTGTGATGGGGCATCACAACAATCAAAAGGGAAGAGACTAATACATGTACCACAATAGGAGCATCTAAAGATGAAAAAAAACATGCTCGATATGGATGACGTTCCTGGGATGGAAACAAGAGGATGTGACAACAGTTAAAGTCTGTTCATTTAGCATCGACTTGCTGTCATTGACTGCCAAGTCATACACATTAAATAGAAAGTGCATTTTGTATCTTTTTTCCAGGGTAAATCATAGCAGGAGACAAATGTGGTTCTGAAGAATCCTTAGTAGTGACATTTTGACAATGTCTACCATCTTGGAGATGTGATTTTAAGCCAGTTATTTATTGATATTTCAAGCATGGTTGCATTCTGAGTCCTTAGGTAAATGGTTAATAGTTGTTGTAGATTCCTATAAGAATGAGAATTGAAACTGCATGCCATCAGCATAACAATGGTATTTCAAGTCTCCTTTGTGAGCTATATTTCAGTTTTTCAACTTACAAACTTAATAGAAAGATCAACAATTCTGTAACATAATAATCTGGTGACTGGGTTTATACTTATTGTAAATATTGTAGATATGTTTTCTGTTCTTAAATAAGTGTTGGATGTTTTTCTTTCTATTATGTTTGTAAGATGTGCAGCAAGTAAGGGTGATAAAGGATAATGAGGAAAAGGTACTCACAAGAGAGGAGAGTGTGTTGAGTAGATGGAAAGAGTATTTTGAGAGGCTGATGAATGAAGAGACAGAGAGAGAGAAGGTTGGATGATGTGGGGATAGTGAATCAGGAAGTGAAACAGATTAGCAAGGAGGAAGTAAGGACAGCTATGAAGATGATGAAAAATGGAAAGGCTGTTGGGCCCAGATGACATACCAATGGAAGCATGGAGGTGCTTAAGAGAAATGGCAGTGGAATTTTTAACTAGATTGTTTAATGAAATTTTGGAAAGTCAGAGGATGCCTGAGGAGTGGAGAAAAAGTGTTTTGGTAACTATCTTTAAGAATAAGGGTGATGTGCAGAGCTGCAGTAATTAGAGGGATAAAATTGATCAGTCACAGCTTGAAGTTATGGGAAAGAGTAGTAGAAGCTAGGTTAAGAAAGGAGGTGATGATTAGTGATCAGCAGTATGGTTTCATGCCAGGAAAGAGCACTACAGAAGCAATGTTTGCTCTGAGAGTGTTATTGGAGAAATACAGAGAAGGTCAGAAGGAGTTGCATTGTGTCTTTGTAGACTTAGAGAAAGCATATGACAGGGTGCCTAGAGAAGAGTTGTGGTATTGTATGAGGAAGTCGGGAGTGGCAGAGAAGTATGTAAGAGTGGTACAGGATATGTACGATGGTAGTGTGACAGTGGTGAGGACTGCAGTGGGAGTGACAGATCCATTTAAGGTGGAGGTGGGATTACATCAAGGATCAGCTCTGAGTCCTTTCTTATTTGCAGTGGTGATTAACAGGTTGAAAGATGAGATCAGACAGGAGGCCCCGTGGACTATGATGTTTGCAGATGACATTGTGATCTGTAGTGAGAGTAGGAATCAGGTTGAGGAGACTATGGAGAGGTAGAGATATGCTCTAGAGAGCAGAGGAATGAAGGTCAGCAGGGCTAAGACAGAATATATGTGTGTAAATGAGAGGGAGGGTAGAGGAATGGTGAGGATGCAGGGAGTAGAGTTGGTAAAGGTGGATGAGTTTAAGTACTTGGGATCAACAGTTCAGAGTAATGGTGAATGTGGAAGAGAGGTGAAGAAGAGAGTACAGGCAGAGTGGAATGGGTGGAGAAGAGTGTCAGGAGTGATTTGTGACAGACTGGTACCAGTAAGAGTGAAAGGGAAGGTCTACAAGAGGGCAGTGAGACCAGCTATGTTATATGGGTTGGAGACAGTGACATTGACAAAAAGGCAGGAGTCAGAGCTGGATGTGGCAGAGTTAAAGATGTTAAGATTTGCACTCGGTGTGACTAGGATAGATAGGATTAGGATCAGTATATTAGAGGGTCAGCTCATGTTGGACAGTTTGGAGACAAAGCAAGAGAGACGAGATTGCGTTGGTTTGGACATGTGCTGAGGAGGGATGATGGGTATATTGGGAAAAAGATGCTAAGGATGGAGCTGGCAGGTAAGAGGAAAAGAGGAAGGCCTAAGATAAGGTTTCTGGATGTGGTGAGAGAGGACATGCAGGTGGTTGGTGTGAGAGCAAGATGCAGAGGATAGGAAGAAATGGAAAGAGATGATCCGCTGTGGCGACCCCTAACGGGAAAAGCTGAAAGATGATGATGATGACAACTGCCTTAGAAGAGAATGGAATATCAGTAGTAGAGTCCATGTTCTTAAAAACATACACAATTTTCTCTAGCTGTTGTTTTAGTAAATCAATAAATCAGATGAGCAGAAATGTACATTTGCTTTCCCAGCATTTAGCACACATCAACTTGACTAAACTGGCAAATATCCATCCTGCTTTCAACTTCGAGTGACTAATATAAAGCCCTGTCAGAAAGATGCCAAAAAGCTAAACTGCCAATCAAGATTTCTTGTTAATCCTGTTAGCCCACACAATTAAGAAATCCCAGTAATGATGGACTTTGGAGCAATCCCAAAACATATGAATAACATCTGCTCCCTCCTGACCACACCTCCAACAACTATCATTATGTAGAAAACATGTTCACTGTTGTATTCTAGGGATAATGTACCACCTACAAATAATCCTCAGATGTTGATCGTAGTATTTATGCCATTGTTTTTAAATAATAATTGGAATCCCACACCCTATCCCATTTTCCCTAGACAGATACGGCCCTTACCGATTTTTCCACCTATTTTCTAATAAGAGCTTATAAACTGCTGTTTTCTTTCCCAAAGATATATTAAACTAGCTTTGCAAGTTTTGAACCTTAACCACTTAGCCCAAGATAAAGTATTACTCTAAATAACCTGCTGAGAGTATCGCAATTCTTTTGATCAAATAATGTCTCCTAGAAGTAGTACATACACACATACCCAGCTCTATCTCTCTCTCTGTATATATATATATATATATATATATATATATATTTCAATATATGTAGAGGTGGGTATGTGTGTATACATATATATGTATATAAATAAAATGGGTCTACTTCATTTGTCCGAACTTCCATTTGCCCGACACCCATTTGCCCGATACCAAATGACCGAAATTTCATTTGACCGACACTTCATTTGACCGACACTTCATTTGACTGACAAGTATTATTGGCGTGAAAATGGTGTATGCCCCCTTCCCCACTGTAGTGCGACCCTGGAGTTAGAATATATAGTTAGGGGGGGCATGGGGGGCACATCGCCCCACAATGGGGGGTGGGGGGGTGAAGCCCTCCACTTAATTTCATATAATATTGTTTAGTCTTGCTTTCATATTGCTTAGTAAAACAAAAGTAAGTGGGGGGCTTCGACCCCCACACCCCCATTGTGGGGGGCTGTGCCCCCCACACCCCCTAACTATATATATACTAACTCCAGGGTCACACTACAGTGGGGAAGAGGGCATAGCCCATTTTCATGCTAATAATACTTGTCGGTCAAATGAAGTGTCGGTGAAATGAAGTGTCGGTGAAATGGGGTCGGGCAAATGGGTGTCGGGCAATTGGAAGTTCGGGCAAATGAAGTAGACCCAAATAAAATACATATATAGCTACACACACACATACACTTATATATACATATACACACACACACACACACACACATATGTGTGTGTATTTATATATATATATATATATATATATATATATATATATATATATATATATATAGATATATATATCTACGTACATATACATAGCCTCACACACACAGACACACACACACACATATATATATATATATATATATATATATATATATATATATATATATATATATATATATATATAATTGTATTATAATTAATAGAAATGTAAAAGTATTGAAACATAAAAACGCATATGATGAATGCCAGAATTTCAAACCATCATATTACTGAAAACCTAAAACACTGCAAATACAAAAGATTGCAAAAGGAAGCAGTTTCTATTTGCAATCTCTGAATCCAAACCCTACCATTAAATTCAGACACATGTTTAAACAGTGGTAGTGTTTACAGAAAGGGTTTTTCTAGGGTAAGGTGTATGGTTGGAGATCAGGTTAGGGGTTTGCACATGGTAATAAAGATGGAGAGGGTGGCTTTGTAGCAGCCCCTTTTCTGGGAAGTCCCAGGGAGAAAAACTCCATAGAACAATTAAAAAAGAATCAGGTAATCACAAACAATCAATAAACAATATATCACAAGAACAACTCAATAAATTCCACAAATACAAGAAATAAAATTAAAATAAGAACTGTATTAATATATTAGGAAAAGTAACTGTATTGCAACAAATACTACTACTACTACTACTAATAATAATAAATATGTATTGTAGTGCTTTCATCAAAACAAACTTCTTCAAATTATGAGGAAACTAAACACTGAACTTCAGACAATTATTACAAATCAGCTGACTGACGAATATCAAGTTACATGAACAGAATAGGAAGCACAGAACTGTAAATACACATACAAGCAAATAAGGATTTTTGTCCATGATTTTGACTCAAATTTTAGCTCTGACACCCTTTTTCAGTGGCTGCTGCAAATTCCTTTTCTTGCAGGGTACAAAAGAGTCACTGTAGCACACAGGATGTAGAAAAAAGCATCATATCAGTAAAGTATAGAATATGTGATACATAGGTTCATAGGTTCATAAGTAAGTACTAGGCTATCTGCCCGAAGGCATTTATAAGCCTAGCCAGAATGTGTTGGCTTTTGCCGTCCCCTTAGATTAGTTCCCTGTGCCTCTGTCCAGCAGAGCCACTGAAATGATCCTCGAGGTAAACTTTCTGTTTCCCATCCACTCGTCAAGATTTCTTTTGAAGAGTGTTAGCGAGGAGCTCTGTCTAATGTAGATTGGGATCTTGTTCCAAAGCATGGGAAGTCTCTGGGACAGGAATCTATCCCTCCAGCACATCCTATTTATTGTTGTGGTGAGGTTTAGATCCCTAGAGCATGTGGCTCACAGGGATAAGGTTTTCTTTAGGTGGAGCATGTCCATCAATTCTGGGTTGGACATGGCCTTGGATGTCAGGCAGAGATCACCTCTGAGTAGGCAGTATGCAATCAAGTACAGCTGTAATTTCTTCAGTCGAGTTGCATAGGGCATCTGTTTGAGGCCAGTGATCCTCTTGGTGAGGTACTTATGTGGTCTTTCCAGCTGTTGTAGGTGTCTTGTAAGGTACATCCTAAATGGGACATTGTACTCTATGATGGGTCTGATGAGTGATGAGTAGAGGGGAACAATGACCTCTTTAGATCTGGATGCAAACCCTTTTGTGATTAGGTGGGCCATGTAGAAGGATTTTCTAACCACTTTGTCAATGTGATTATCAAAGGTGAGATTACTATCTACTTGGTTCCCCAGATCCCTTATTACGTCTTCCGTATTTAGGGGACTACCACCTATGTGGTAGTTTGTGGGTACTTTGTTTTTTCCAAAGGGGATGACTATGCACTTTTTGGCATTTAGCTTGAGGCCATGATTTTGACACCAGGTATCCGTCTCAGTGAGACCCTTTTGGAGGATGTCTGTGTCAGCTGGAGAGACAATTATAGACCCTAGTTTGCAGTCGTCTGCGAACTTGGTCAGTCATAGTCCTCCTGTGCTTGCCTGTACATCTGAGAAGTATATGCTGAACAGGAGGGGTCCTAGAACTTAGCCCTGGGGAACTCCACTTGTAACCAATTTAGAGTCGGACCTAACTCTCACAACTCTCACCATGTGGGTTCTGTCCATGAGCCAGTTGGCAACCCATCTTGTGATGTAGGGATTATGTTCAGACTGGTGAGCTTGTCTATAATACCAGAATGGGGAATGGTGTTGAAGGCCTTTGCAAGGTCTAGGTAGGCTGTGTGTACCACGTTTCCCTCATCTATAGCCTTGGTAACTGTCTCAAAGAAGTCCACCAGGTTTAGGAGGCATAATCTGCCCTTAACAAAGCCGAACTGGGTAAGGTCCAGTGTTTGGAGGTTCCCAATGTCTCTTTTAATGAGTTCCATGATGATGCGCACCATAGCCTTGCAGACCAAGCTAGTCAGGCTTATAGGACAATAGTTCCCGGAGTCTGTTGTGGCTCCACCTTTGTGGAGCGGAATAACCACTGCTGTGCGCCACTCTATGGGTACATAGCCTGTGGAGAGGCTGAGTTTGAACAGTGTGTTTAGGTGAGGGGTTAGTTCGTCTTTGAGCTCGTGCAGGATGCAGCCTGGGACACCGTCCGGTCCCATTGATGCTGTGTTTTTGGCTTTGGAGAGGGCTGTTTTAACCTGAGTGTCTGTGATTTCAGGGACTCTGCATTCTTCTGGTATGGTTATGGGCCCTCTTGGGGGTGAGAGGGGGGTGAAGTTTGAACTGAACCTGTCTGCCAGGATGTTAGCGATATTGGTCGGTTCAGTGTATTTTGTGCCATTCTGCATTAACTCCGAGCAGATCTGATCATTGACACTTAGATTCTTGACATAGCTAAAGAATGCCTTGTGATTATCTTTGGAGTCCTTGGTAATTTTTCTTTCAACGCTCGCCTTGGATGATTTTATGAGGGATCGCAGTTTTGTGCTGAAACTGATCAGGGATGTCTTCCCTTTTTGGGATTTTACTCTTTTCTGTACTAGTTTCCTCCTTCGATTGTATAGCTTGTTTATGGCAGGAGTCCACCAGACTGATTTCCTTTTCTTGGAGGAGTGAGTCTTGGTTTTGCTTGGGATGGCATGATCCATACATTCTTGTAGGTGCCAGTAGAATGCATTAGTAAAGAAGGACAGCGTTATCCTTCAGCATGGGGGCTTTGAAACTATCCACCTCGGTCTTAAGTAACGTGAAGTTTGCCTTTGAAAAGTTTTTTTACAGTGGTTTTCTTGTCCGGGGGGTGGGGGTAGAATGTGGATATCCAAAGTACTTTGTTTATGGTCAGGTCTAACCAGCGAGGGGTTGACCTCTGGTGTAGAACACCGGTCACCCATGTTGGTGATGACCAGGTCCAATATGTTGTCACCTCTGGTGGGAGTGTTGACCAGTTGAACCAGGGCATTTGAGTTTATAAATTCTAGGAAATGTTGGGCAAGGGAGTTAGTACTTGAGTAGTTCTCCCAGTTAATGTTTGGATAATTGAAATCACCCAATATTAGGGTGTTTGGTAGGGCATTTATGTTTCCCAGTGTTTCTAGGAACATGGAATGGGGGTCCTGGGACATGGTGGGTGATCTGTAGCAAGCTACAATTTGAATTGCAGTTTTGCCCATTGTTAGTTGCACGCGGATGATCTCTGAAGCATCGTGCTGTGCCACTAACCTGAAGGTGTGGGTATCCTTGATGAATATGGATACGCCTCTGCCTTTTGTATTTCGGTTTGGGTTCTGTGGCTGAAATGTATGGTGTGAGTTGTAGCCTGGTAGTGCTAGGGTGCTCTCTGGAGCCTTAAACCAGGTTTCTGTTACTGCACATATATCGATTTTCTCCATACTGAGGAGTGCCTCGAGTGCGTGCATTTTGAGGTTCAGACTTCTGGCACTGAGTAGCACTACCCTCAGTTTTTTGGTGCTTGTGCTATTTACGGTGGTAGTTTTGTCTTTTGAGCCTTGCCTAAAAAGGCACTATGGGGGTGGCAAGAGCCTTGGCCAGTATTCGAAAGCCTAAGGGTGACAGGTGCAAGCCATCTTTAGCAAAGCAACGTGGCTTGTCGAGCATGTCATCCCAGGTGGACAGACACTGGATCCCCTTTGAATGACACCAGAAACTTAGCCAATTGTTGAAATTGAGAATTTTTTCTTTATACCGTGGTATCATTCTTGGTGAGGGCAGAATGCTACTCAGGGTCAGGGTCATACCGGCCTGGGCTATGTGATCAGAGAGCTCTTCCATGTCTCTTTTCATGCAGTCCAGAGAGGTACGGCTCAGGTCATTCACACCAACATGGACAAGTGCTTGTGTTATGTGGCAGATCCTGGCACCTGACAGGCAGCTAACAGTAACCTTCTCCTTATTAGTCAGCCTAGTGAGTGGGACGTCAGTGTGCCTGACTATAGAGTCACCTATTACTAGTATGTTGGGTATGTTATTTTGCCTTAAGGGCTGTGATTGCATGGCACTCTGGTTTTGTGAAGTATGTGCTTCATGGTTTGTGTTGGGGTGTGGAGGTTGCTTGGATGTTTGCTTTGGAGGTCTGTTGGTTTTGCAGATTTTTATTTAGAGCCTCCGAGTATGTTTTTATGTATTTATGTGTGTTTTTTTCCAGTGCTGGTGGTCTGATGCAAGTATTTCCCTTCTCCTCTTGACTGTCTGATCCAGTCTTGGGTTGAGAGAGTTTAGCCTCCAGTTTGGCTGTATAATTTAATTTCTCGCATGTATTAGTGTTTGGTGGTAGGAGGAGGGGGTTGTCTGTGTACATGAGGCAGTTGTAACCCTGCCTCAAAATGCCCAGATTCACCAGTTGGACTGGAGAGTACTCCTGAAACTGCCCTTTGGACATGCCTGGATAGGTACAGTGAACTGTTTTACTGGATGGCTGGTAAGGTCGAATAGAGAGCCTTGTCCTTCTGTACAGTACAGGAGGGTCTAATGCTAGGGTTTATAAGTGCTTGCTATAAGTTTTAAGTGCCAGGCTGAGAAATGAGTGGCTTGAGTGCTTAAGTTGAAAGTTTGTCTAGTTCCAAGGGAAAAATTGAAGAGGAGACCTTGTGGAGCCGGTAATAGTTTTACCCTAGCTAACCGGCGTGCAAAACCGGGCAAATACAGTATTTATAGCACGGAAATGAAAGAGATAGAAATCACCCAAATGGCTAATAAACTACTAATTTCTGGGCTGAAACCACTCCTCCAGTAAGGTATGGGCAAATACAGAGATTTGTAACACAGCTCTGAATTCAGCACTAACCTTAGAAAGGTGGGAAACAAGCATATCTATATATATATATATATATATATATATATATATATATATATATATATATATATATATATATATACACATATATATATATATATATATATATATATCTATGTATTTTTTTTTTTTAGAAAATAATGCAGATACACTCAAAAAACACTTTAAATGCACAGAAAAGGATACTTATTGTTATATATCGCAGATCAGAGTTGTAGTCAATGCCACTAGTAATAAAGTAGGAAGAAACACAAATACAGTAAAAGCAGATTAATAAAGTATAATTTTATATATATATATATATATATATATATATATATATATATATATAAAACAATAGAAAACGAACAAACTGATTTAAACAAGTTACACAATTAACCAGAAAAAAACTCAAAACTGAGCCCTGTTTCAGCAGTTTTCAATCAGACAAGTTCTAACTGCACACACCTGCTTACTAGGGTACAGGGGGAACCTTCTCCAAAAAAGATGGCCTGGAACAGTGCTCAAGTTATACAAACAACGCTAGATTCAGCAGGCCTGAATCTGGTCTATGCTACAGCAACAAGCCGTACCAATTTCAGAAAGAAACAGTTCAAATAAGCAGGCACAATAAGTCTGTGACCAGATATTCCCAGCTCAGAAGGGCAGAATCCAGCCTCTCCTCCCACAAGAGTGCAGACCACAAACCTTCTTAATGTAGAATAAGTGGCCTGAAGCCCAAGTGCTTAAACCAGAACTAATACACTTTTAGAATAGCAGACACTGGGCCTTCAATCAGCAATTCCCAGCTTAGAAGGATGTAAGCTACCTGTCCTGCTAAAACAGTGCAGACCACAAACCTTCTTAATGTAAAACAGCCTGTATGAAGCCCAAGTGCTTAAACCAAAAGACTTAGAATAACAGTTACAATTTAATCAGGCTATTACCAAGCAGTAATAAATGCAGCAGACTGTGGCGACCCCTTACTGGGAAAAAGCCGAAAGACAAACAACAACAACAATAAATGCAGCAGACTAAATTATTTATTATTATTATTTATTTAAATTTGTTGACCGGGAGTGTCCGACTGGACGTAGGTCCATTTTCAGCAGAGACCCGGGGAGAAAAGCTCCACAGTAAAATAAACAGACAGTAGTTACATTGGATTACATAGCGATTAACAATTTAACATAGCAATTACTTACAACATATTTACAGATGAAGAACATAGTACATCAGTAGACAACTAGAATCTTTATCTGTGAAGTACATAACAGACATTAACAAATGTTACAATGAGAAGTTCCTGCTGTATAATAAGTACTAGGCTTATGAGCATCTGAGCTTGCTATAATCAAGGTAGTTAGTGGAGTGGAAAGAAAGGTAGTGGTTGGATGGGGTGGATGATATTAAAGTGGGAGTTGCAAGGGCATAGCCAGCCAGCATGTTTTTAGGTGCGCTTTTAGTAAAGTTTTGAAGTGGGTTTATGATGGTACAGAGGTAATTGTGGGTGGGAGTGAGTTCCATAATTTGGCTATGGTACAAGAGAATAGTGCTTCACCAGCAGAGTTATTGGCTTTAGTGATCTGCAAGTGATTTTTGTTGCTGGATCTTAGTGGTCTGGTGGTGTGATAGGGTTTGAGTAGATTCTGGAGGGTTGGGACATTTAGTGGATGGTTTACTAGTTTGTGCGCGAGTGAGAGTTGATACCACTGAAGGAGGTGAGGGAGTTCAAGCCAGCCCAGTTCAGCAAGTGAGAGACAGTGGTGACTACGGCAGGATGCCCCTGTGGCGAATTTGGCAATTTTGTTGTAGCAGGTCTCTAGCTTGTTTAGATCACATTGCCTTAGGTTGGTATATATTGGAGAGGCATAAAGTAGGGTGGAGATAAGGTGGGAATTTGCTATTGAAATCTTTGCTGCTTTGGTGAGAAATTACTTATTTCTGTATAACGCTCCTAGTTTTTTGTGGACTTTTTTTATGGTTATGTACATGTGAATGTCAAATTTTAGTTTATTGTCTATTTCCACTCCTAGCAATTTGGTGTGTTCAGTTGGGTATATAGTGGTGTTGGCTTTTGCTGTGATGTTAAAGTGAGAGTTGTTTTGAGTATGTTTGGTGGGTTGGAAGATGAGTAGTTTAGTTTTGTTTGGGTTGAGTATTAATTGGGCATTGGATAACCATGTTTCTGCAGAGGAAAAGGCTTCCTGTGTGACTTTTTGCAGTTTGGGTAGGGACTAAATAAAATGTAATACTTTTAAGAAAAGCAAAATAAAGTAGGAGGAAAGACAAATACAGTAAAAGAAAATGAATTTTTTTTTTCTCAAATCTGTATTAAGTAGAGTGAACACTAGACTCATAATATGATCTCACTGTACTTGGCTAAGTGAGCAAATGAGATGGACCCAGGAGGAGTGCTCTAATACAGACTTACAGGAGGGGCAGGCCAGCAACACTTATACCAACACAAGAACAGGGAGGGAGGGTGAGAAACTAACTGCAGAGAGAGACAGAGGACACTGTTCAGAAACACACAATTAGGAAACAGAAAAAATGAAAATACAGTACGTTTAAAACTGCAAGTTTGTACTTAACAGAATATTAATTGCACTGCTGCAAGTTTCACTTAGCTTCAGCTTCTAATGCAGATGTTTGTAGCCAAGCAAGTCTCTCAGGAGTTGAGCATAAAATGATTTCTCAAACTTTGTGGCTAGCACTTAAAGTACAGAGGAATCCCTCTAGGCTATTAAATATCAGATAACAAAGAAGTGGTAACAACTCACCCATAATCCACTGCTAAAAATGAAAAGACCTTTTCCCTAGAAAAACAGTGACTGCCCTAATCACAGCAGAGCCAGGCCATAATCAAGTGGCGCCTTAGGCAGGGTAATGGATAAGGCTCCCCCCACAGCATCCCTGCCCCAACATCATCCCTGCTCTGTAGCTATTCCAGTTTCCCATTATTTGCAACCCCCCCCAGTTACCATAAACACTGTTTAAACCCGTCGCTGTGGATACTATTTTCTTCTTTACTTCTACAACGATTGCAGATATTTGGATTTCATTTAAAACTTTTATTTCAAATTTTCTAGCACAAACACTGATAGGCCATTTGCTAAATACTAAATAAAACAATATAGTCACATAATGAAAACAGACTTAGCATAAGCAACAGCAAACTTCTCTACCCATGAAACTCACATTCATTGAAAATGCATTGAAACCCAGATTCATAAAAAATGCATCTGGCCAGTTGCAGATTAAGTGTACCTTTGGGCAGTTTTCAAACCATGGGTCCCCCTGCACACAGCTTTAGGACCATGCATAATTGCATGCATTCTTTGATTCATCTTTCTGGTTGTATTAAAGTATATTCTTTGTTTAATACAGCACCACCTGCTACAGTGTCTTCTAAATTTGTAGTTTTAAACTTTTTTTCTAGTAAGCAGTAAAACAAAGCATGAACCAGTAATGACAAGCCTACTCATTTAGAGCATTTAACCATAAAAGACCACTCAAACTCCTTTCATTATAATCTACCAATATCAGTAAATATGCACAATCTCTGCAGAAGTTAAAAATCTTCTGAATGATTCTCTCCTGAGCAATGCACTCAACACATAAACCATAATACGTGGAGGTACTCACCAGAAATCAACCTAAGCACCACAGACCTTCCAAACACAAACATGCTACACCTAGTGCAGCACCTACAGCAACACATAAAAACACAAGCACCAGTATCTCACCAAATAAGCCCCTAAGGCAAAGCATATATAAATATATTTTTTTTGGTCATAGGTGACTCCATTGTGAGACACACAGATGTTGCACTCACCAGGCTGGACAAGGAGAAGGTTATAGTCAGCTGTCTATCAGGTGCCAGTATCCATCAGGTTATCTGCACTCAAGTCTCTCAACAACAAGTAATATTATGACTCCGTCATAGTTCATGTTAGTGTGAATGACTTGAGACGTACCTCACTAGACTATATGAAGAGAGACATGATTGAGCTCTATGAATGCGTGTCCCTAGCCTTGAGCAACATTCTACCCTCACCTAGGATGATACCACAATATAAACAAAAATTATTGACTTCAACAGTTGACTTAGTTTCTGGTGTTATTCTAAGTACCAAGTAACATGCTGAAAGTAGAATTATCCAAAAAAGACCTGCTGCCTGACAACAACTATCTACTTGTTTCATGGGGAAAACATGATCAAAGTAAAAAATTAACAGCAAACAAGAAACAAGCTCAAGATAAACTGCGTAAAGGATTACTGCACAGGTTATGGACCACACTTGATAGATTGACATTTTGTTTAGTTTACGGGTAAAGCCTGCAAAGATGACTGCAAATCTCCAACAAATGTAATGAGCTTCTGAAAATACAGTAATCCTGTCCTTTATTAGAAATACTGTCACATGCATTTCAATACCTAAGGCTTGTACATTATTTAGTTATGTAAATATTCTCTGCATGGCAACAAAAAGGCTTTCAGTGCTGGTAATTATTTAACAGTATGCTTATTAAAGGTTACTTGCATCTTATCAAACAAGCTTACCCGATGGTCATTAAAGCACCGCTACTTGAACACAAAGCAACAGGGCACTGCGACAGCATGCATTTTCTGAATAATAATAAGAAGCATAAATCAACAGTATAAAAATATGATAGAAAACCAGAACATTCTGCAAAATCAAGGACAGATGAAAAGACACTGTTGTACTTGTGTCTACCTTGGATGGGGAAATACTCTGCACACTTACACTGCATAACTGCTCCTTGCCTTGTTTTGACACATCCAGAGTCATTACATGGGGGAGTGGGGTGCAACAAGTATATCACAATTTGAAATGTCACTGGCTGATGGTGATGGCTCTGATACTCATACCTCTCAACCTCAGAGCAAGAAATCTGGACAGAGTCATACACAGAAGTGGGACACAGGCCCAAAAAATAAGGACAATTTTAAATATTGCTCTTATAAATTTAGAAAGATAATAGAATAGTAGTAGGTCTTGCATTAGTATGAATTTTCTGAAGGGTATGAAATCTGAAACTCAAATGTCTGCCATTATTTTCTAACTTCAATCTTTAATGATTTGCCACTAATTTGGCAGAAAAACCACAATTTTATGAAAAACAGACCAAAAATGTGATGCAAAAATATAAAATTGCCACACAATACAGCTGAGAACCTGTCAAAAAAGGGACACCTTTTAATATTAACACTGTTAACTTGAGCAGCTGATAAAATAAACAAAATAAGAGCATCTACATGCACTTCTGAAATAAAAGTAATCTATAACTCTGATCATTACAGTTATTTATAATTGTAAACCCTCCACGTTTTCTTCCAAAATTGCCATTTTGCAGAGGGGTTATTAGGGAGAGCAACATTTTGAGCCAAAATTGGGGACAGTTTAGAGTTTGGATATTCCTAATTCTATAAAGCGATTTATTTGCACGTACCTCTCAACCTCGTAATGCATATATTGGGGAACATACAAACAGTACTAAAAATTGTTCTTGTAACTTAAGACAGTTGATAGAATAACAGGTCTTGCTTGCATGCATTTTTCTGAAGGTTATAACGTCTGAAACTCAATGTATGTCATTATTTAGTGACTTCATTCCTAAATGATTTGCCAGAAAACCACAAATTTTATGAGGAACAAACCAAAAATAAGAAGCAATAATCTATTCATTCTGCAAAAATCTGGACATTTGAGAGGTATAGTTCAGCTGGGGCTCTCTGAGTTTGCTGCCCTTCCCCCCTCACAAAATCATGGTCGAATGGAGCCTCCCCCCTGCAGCCATTCATATGTCCCATTCCTTGGTTATTTCACCCCATTTACCATAAACACTGTAATGTGCATACTGCTTTACTTCTGCGATGATTTGGATTTCATTTGAAAGTTTTATTTTGCATTTTACAGCACAAACTCTAATAGATATCTGCTAAACAAAACAATGCAGTCTCACAATGAAAATGGACTTAGCATTAAAACTTCTCTGCCCTTGAAACTCACATTCATTGAAACAGCATTGAAACCCACATTCAAAGAAAATATATTTTGCCAGTGGCAGATAAAGATTAACTTTGGGCTGTTTTCAAATCATAGGCCCCTTGAACATGAAACATACACATGCTCTTTGATACACCTTCCTGATTGGGGTCTACTTTATTCGCTCGAAACGCATAAAACACAAATCCAAATAGCACGACACATAAAGAGCGAACTGCGAATACATTGAACGTACTAAAGCATGAAATTTAAAACCACGAACAATCATAGTCGGCCAACCCACCACCCACAACACACTACCTACCCAAACACAATAAAAAAAACACATACATACACTAACCAAAACCCTACTTCTAACCCTAAATTAAAGCACCAAAACCCTACTGCTAACCCTACACTAACCCCACATACACAACTATCTATGCACTATCCATAACCCCTCCCGAATCCTAAGGTCTATAACTACCGCTCACTTCCCCTATGGAGGTATACTCAAACAAACTAAATATTCCACACACATACATTTAACAAAACCCTACACTAAATCTTACATACATTACCTACGCAAAACGTTACATACACTACCCACCTATGCACTTACCTTAACCCCTCCCTAACCCTAAGGTCCGTAACTATCGCACACTTATCTTATGGAACTATTCCGCAGACAGGCCAACTATACAAATTCGAAATTTCCACTTTCGCGGTTTCGTTTGCTCAACGTATTCGCAGTTTGCTCCTTATGTGTCGCGCTATTCGGATTCGGGTTTTTTGTGTTTCGAGCGCATAAAGTAGACCCCCTGATTGTATTAAATTATATTCCTTATACAATACAGTACAGTTGTTAGAGGGCATTTTAAATTTAGTGTTTTGAACATTTTTCCAGTAAGCAATGAAACAAAATACATGCACCAATAATGACAAAACTGCCCAATTCAGAATATTTCCATCATAAAAGTCTAGTCAAACTTACATTTCCATCATAAAAGTCTACTCAGACTTCTACAGTCCACCAGTATCAGTAAATATGCACAATCTCTGAAGAAGTAAAAGTCATCTAAATAATTCCACATTAAAGAAATCTGTAACTAATGAAGAGGTTGCTGCTAGCAAACAACTTTATATGTCATTGTTTCATCTACAAATAAAGTGGTTGCTGGCCTTGAGGAATAGATTGCCCATGTTGCATTAAAAAAATGATAAGCTAGTAATATCACAGTAAAGAATGGATGGCAAACTGATAACAGGTTCATAGTTACTAGGTATCTTCACCAAAAAGGACTGCAGCATCCATCCCATTTACAACACAGTACAGTATCAGCAATGCATCTACCTACTGTGGGAGTAGAACCCGCAGCCTTCTGCATCAAAAGCAAGTACACTACCTGTTGTGCTATTAACAATGCAAATCAACTTACCATAAGCAGTACTAAACTTTTGTTCCCCTACAGCTCTCAGCTCCTTGTAAAATCTACTCAATACTCCAGTGTATCTCTGAACTTTGCAGAACAAGAAATCTGGAAAAAGCCAAAATTTATTGGGGGAGGTGGACAAAAGCCCAAAAACCAGGGACACATTTTAAACATTGCTTGTATAATGTTGGAAAGTTGCTACAATAAAATGCTGTGCTACCACCATACATTTCACTGCCAATTTTTGAACCCAGGGGAACCCTATGCAAAACAGTCAGAGCAACATACCACTTTACCAAATCAGCTGTTTTGTGAAATAGAGGAAGACTGAAACTTAAATGACTACCACTTAGTGAATTCAGTTCTCACCATAGCTGTTAACCTCTTAGCACAAAACACCTGAACAAAGCCAATAATGGGGGAATACAGCCCCCAAACATATTCAGTAAATTCAGTTCTCACCATACCTCTCACCTTCTTAACAAAAAACACATGGACAAAGCCAGTAGTGGGGGAATAAAGCCCCCAAATATATTCAGTGAATTCAGTGCTCACAATAGCTCTCAACCTTAGCACAAAAAAACCTGGACAAAGCCAATAATGGGGGAATACAGTCCCAAAAATAAGAACAAATTTCAAATATCCACGTTATAAACTTAAAAAATTGCTAGAATAAAAGGTCATGTACTTTCTGAAGAATATGAAGTCTGAAATTCAAATGCCTGTTATTTTTATTTAACATTTGTTAACCAGGAAAGTCTGACTTGGAACAAAAGTCGATTTTCAGCAGAGCAGGGAAAAACAATCCAGACACATGTCTTTGCAAGATGGGAAGATATGCAGACTATACACATAAAGCACCCCAGCCAAGAATCAAACCAGAGAACCTGTAGCTGTCAGGCAACAATGCTACCAGTGCACCACTGCACTACTGACTTTGCCACGAAAAACAAACATAAAGAAACCACAGATTTTATGAGGAACAGAAC
Organism: Protopterus annectens; assembly: GCF_019279795.1. Lineage (NCBI taxonomy): Eukaryota > Metazoa > Chordata > Ceratodontiformes > Protopteridae > Protopterus > Protopterus annectens. Next base: position 1,652,868,117 of record NC_056731.1, on the reverse strand, counting down.
AAATATGATGCAAAAACCTGCAAATGTTTTACAAATGGTGGTGGGTAGGGAATTCAGGCCCTTACTACCTGCACCCAAGGTACAGGGTTCAAGCCTGAGTATTCTCTACTCACCACCATGTATTCTATCTAGCCACCAGTATGTAGCAACTGGAGCATCTCTCACACACACACACACACACACACACACACACACACACACACCATTTGTCCTCCGTAGCAGCCAGATCAATCTTGAATCACACACCCTACCTCCATGGCAGCAGATCAAAATCCTCATCCTCCGTAGCAGCTTGAATCTGTCCTCTGCAGCAGCCCGATCAACTGTCCGTCCTCCTTAGCAGCCCGTGCAAGCTGTACTTGTTTCCTGATGAGAGTAGGCTGGAGCCTCCAGCCTGTGGGCGATGCAGTCCGGTGTCCTTCCGGTCTGTGCTGTCATCACCGCACAGACTTCTGAGCTGGCAGGGCAGAGATCCCTTTCTTCCCTATCTGGACTGCCTAATACAGCAGTCTGGAGTACTGAGTACCAGAAACTCCAAGCATGCATGCGTGGAGTTCCAGGACTCGCATTTTTTTTTTCCTTTTACTTTCTACAGGTGGGAAGACTCGAGATTTCTTTGTTCTTTCAACAGTTGGGGGGCCTGCAGACTTGCAGTCCTATAGCACGAGCCTCCCCTGGACTTTTCTCATTTAATTAATGATTGTGACAAGATACAATGTAACCAGTGTGGGGAGAAAGACAGATAGCAAGAAGGTGTGAGGCTGAATACAAGCTGTGTGAAAAAGGGACACTTTTGTATGAATTGTCAAAAGCAAACAGTAAATAATGAAAATGAAGGGGGGAGGGGGAAATATACATGAGGAATGATAACATGAGGCTAGGGGAGGAGGTGGACTAAGCAAAGAAGGAACTGTAAAAGATGGAAAAAGGAGGAGAGAGACTGCATACAGGAAGAGAGGTCAGGAGAAGGGATTGACACCGATGTGTATATATATATATATATATATATATATATATGGGGTTCCTTCAGAAGCTCTAAATACTGAAATCTCGAATTTCAGTATCTCAAGCCCAAGAAGCCGAATCCACAGAATAGTGAAAGTTCAGAAACGTGAAATTCAACACCTCGAATACCGGAGGTTTTGAATTTCGCATTTCTGAACTTCCGCTGTGGTCATGTATTCAGGTAAGTGTGTGTGTGTGTTAATGGATTTGGGTAGGGGCCAGGGTGTGCGTCAGTGTGTTTTGTTGCTGTGATGTGTGTGTGTGCGAGGGGAATGCAGCTTGTGTGGTGGTGTTTTGTGTGTGTTTGTATGTAGTGCGACCTTGGAGTGAGAATATTTAAGTAGGGGGTTGGGGGGTGAAGGGGGACTTGCCCCCCTGCTTTCATGTACTAGACAGATTGTGTGTGTTTGTGTGGAGAATGGTGTCTGTGTGTGTGTGTGTGTGTGTGTGTGTGTGTGTGTGTGTGTGTGTGTGTGTGTGTGTGTAGTAGTACCGTGAAATTCAAAACCTCCGGTATTCGAGGTTTTGTATTTCGCGGTTTTTAGTTTTCATTGTTATGTGGATTCGGCTTCTTAGGGGCTCGAGATACTGAAATTCAAGATTTCAGTATTTCGAGCTTCTGAAGTGAATCGATATATATATATATATATATATATATATATATATATATATATATATTTTTTTTTTTTTTTTTTGAAATTATAACCTATGAAAAATCTGATTCTGAGGATCAAGGATTATTTGTACATAAATCCAGGAAAAAATATTAAACAGGGGAAGTGGAAAGATAAAAAACAAAAAATTTAAAATATTTCAGCTAAACTTAAAAAGAAGGAAAAGCAACAGTTTTAGAGTACTTTCAGTAAATGTGAACAGTTTTGTTAACACTGGAAGCAGTATAGGAATGCTGGAATTGTACACTAAATCTGATATAGATGCCTTTCTGTTAGAGATGTCAGATTTCTGCCAAGTAAACAAAGGGTCAAAGTATAAAATGGATCTTAGGAAGTGAAAGTTGTTCTGAAATGGGTGTGTTGTATAAAACAGCAGTGAAAGTATTCAATGTGATGTTTGTAAGGTGGGAAGGTTAAAGAATCATAGCATTATATGCATATATAATCAGCAAGAAAAGAAATTATATGTTTCATCAAATGCTCGACTATTTGGTGGTGGGCATGAAAGTAATTTCAGGGAACTTAAATTATGATTTAAGAGGAAGATGTAAAAAGAAATGGAAATGTAAAAAATAAAGGAAGTGATGAAATGTGGCAAATTAGTTGTGTGGAACAAAAGTCAGTGGACTTATAGAAGGAGGCACTTGGATCTGAAACTGATTATTTTGTATTATCAGAAGGCTGGGGTTAGATGGTGATGCAGATGTGATGGGTTTCTCAGACTATTTAGCAATTTAGATGGAGGTGATGGAAGAAAGAATGTATATTTAAATAGGAAAGGTAAGAAAAACAATAAGTGAGAAATTATGGGATGAAATCATAGAGTGGGAAGTACTGCAGTTATGGAAATATCATATATCCTTGAAGGACTTCTATAAAACTGGTCTGATTGGTGGACTGAACTTAGAAGTATAAAAAGTGATTTTTTTACAGTGGCAGGATAACGAATGAAAGGAAGAGAAACTGAAATATGTGAAAATTCATAGAAATGTATTAGACAATTTAAAGAATAATACAAGAGAGAATTGTGATATAGAAAAAGATATGAAAAAGAAATCAAGAAAAACTTAAGGCATTATTATTTAGGCAGAGGCATTATTTATAAGGGAGATGGGCGGAGGTATCTACATATCCGAGTAAGATAGTAAAGGATGATATGAGAATAGAAAAATAAAAAAAAAATGGAAAAATAACACAAGCAAATTATGAGTATTGTAGAACATTATGCAGAAAATGTGTAAAACAGCACAAGGAAGGAAAGTTGGAGAAAATGGAAAATCAAGAAATTTCCAGAACAAGTTAAGGAATACATAAATTACTATTAGTAAAATGGATGAAGTACCCAGATGGTATAGGGCATGGAATGTGTGAAAAATTGAATGAAATGACAAAGAGCATATTACCTAAATGTAGTGAATGAATGGTCAAAGGAAGACTTATGCTGTGGGATAATAAAATATATATACAGTATATGAAAGACGAGAAGAATAAAATAAAAAAATGTAGACCCATCAAACTACATTACACAGATTATACATTTTTTATGGGAATAATACAGAGGAGAATGGATGGGAGGATGAAGGATATTATGAAAGAAAGTATATTCAGTATAATGGAGAAGAGATGTCAAGAATTGCCACTGGTTATGAGAGAAGCTGTGGATGATATAAATAAAAGGGAGGATGTGAAACTTATGGTAGGTGATATTAGCAAAGCATTTGATACAGGAGGGCATGATGCTTTGTAGGATGTTATGGAGAAGTACAGAATAGGTAACATAATTCAGCGAATGTGTATGTCAGCACACTAGAATACTAAAAGTAAAATCGAAAAAATAGCTGGTCAAGCAGAAGTGTAGAACAAACAGGAACTTTAATAAAACTTTACACACTGAATAAAATCAATACAACAATAAAACAACAGGATAAGCGCTTTCATACACACAGGTACTTCTTCATATCCATAAAATACTTCATCCACAGTGAGTTTTTATATGCACAGCCTCATGTTTCAAATCACGTGATTTCAATAAAGGCCTAATTGGAATAACTTCATTTAACTCTTTACCTTCATTGTCTCTAAGCAAATGCATCCATTTTATTTTAATACATTCTGTCTTAGTTTTTACATCACCACCTCTCAAGCCTAATGAGGAGCGCTCTCACAAGATACGTATGAGCCTTACATACTCAAAGCATTCAGGACATATATGTGAAATTATTAGAAAACACTGGAGAATTCTAACCTCTGATAATAAGTGTAAATAGCTTCTAGGAAACACGCCATCTTTTTGTTTTAATAATGACCCCTCATTAAAGAAAATGTTATATTATAAACCCCTATCTGATGGTCAGAGGAGGGCCCCTAGCCAGAGGATAGGGATGTTCCCATGCCATCATTGTAGTGCATGTAGATATGTGGATTCAGATGACCAGTTTGTACACCCAGATACAGGACATGTGTTTAGCATTAGAGTACATGCTGACTGCAGTAGTAAGAATATAATTTATTGTGCGTCATGTGTAGTTTGACAAAGTTTTTACGTTGGGAAGACCAACCACTGTTTAAGAGATAGGATTAGAGAGCATGTTTATGGTGTTAGCAAACAAGATGTGAGGAATGCTTTATCAAAACATGTTATGTCAGCAGGGTGTGAACACTGATTTAAGTTTATAGTTTTGGATATGTATATACCAGGCTTGAGAGGTGGTGATGTAAAAACCAAGACACAATGTATTGAAATAAAATGGATGCTTTTGCTTAGAGCCACTGAAGGTAAAGGGTTAAATGAAGTTATTCCAATTAGGCCTTTATTAAAATCACATGATTTGAAAAACTAGGCTGTGCATATAAAAACTTACTGTGCATGCAGTATTTTATGGATCTGAAGAAGTACCTGTGTGTACGAAAGCGCTTATCCTGTTTTTTATTTTATTGATTTTATAGGTTCATAGGTTCATACAAGGCTATCTGCCCTAGGGCATTTATAAGCCTAGCCAGAGTGTGTTTGGCTTTCGCCACCCATTTTGCTATGCCCTTTTTTGAGGTTAGTATACTGTGCCTCTGTCTAACAGTGACACAGAAGTGATACCCGGGGTAAACCTACGATCTCCCATCCACTCATCAAGATTCCTATTGAAGAGAGTCAATGAGGGACTCTGCCTAACCTGGACTGGGATTTTATTCCAGAGTGAAGGGAGCCTCTGGGTTATGAATCTGTCCCTCCGGCATGTCCTATTTATTTCAGTGCTGAGGTTCAAGTCTCTCGAGTGCGTAGCTCGATGGGATTTGGATTTTCTGAGGTGCAGCATGTCCATTAATTCCGGGTTGGACATGGCTTTATACGTCAGGCACAGATCGCCTCTGAGCAGGCGGTATGCCACTGAGTAGAGCTGGAGTTTCTTTAACCGGGCAGCATATGGCATCTGTTTGAGCCCTTTGATCCTCTTGGTGAGGTACTTTTGGGGTCTTTCCAGTTGCTGCAGGTGTTTGGTAGGTACATCCCAAAAGGGGCATTGTACTCAATTATGGGCCTGATGAGGGATGAGTAAAGAGGCACGATGACCTCCCCTGATCTAGATGTGAATCCCTTCATGATTAGGTGGGCTATATAAAATGTTTTTCTAACCACGTTGGCCACGTGGTTGTCAAATGAGAGATTGCTATCAACTTGGGTCCCCAGGTCCCTAATTACTTCTTCTGTACTTAATGGATTACCACCTATGTGGTAATTTGTGGGCACTTTGTTTTTGCCAAAGGGGATGACTATACCGTTTTTGGCGTTTAGCTTGAGGCCATGGCTCTGGCACCAGTTGTCTGTTTCTATGAGGCCCTTTTGGAGGATGCTTGTGTCAGCTGGAGAGTCGATTATGGTGCCCAGTTTGCAGTCATCTGCGAACTTGGTCAGCCACAGTCCTTCCGTGTTGGCCTGTACCTCCGAGAAATATATACCGAACAAGAGAGGTCCCAGGACTGAGCCTTGTGGGACACCACTTGTAACTGGTTTGGGGTCTGACATGGCTCCAGCAATTCTAACCATGTGGGTTCTGTCCTTGAGCCAGTTTTCAACCCATCTAGTGACATAGGGGTTTATATTTAAGCTGGTGAGCTTATCTATAATGCCCAAGTGGGGTATTGTATCAAAGGCTTTTGCGAGGTCCAGGTAGGCTGTGTGGACCACCTTCCCCTCGTCAATGGCCTTGGTGACTGTTTCAAAGAAATCAACCAGGTTTAAGAGACAGGATCTGCCCTTAACAAAGCCGAACTGGGTAGGATCCAGTGTCTGTAGGTCCCCAATATCTTTATTTATGAGGTCCATGATGATCCTTTCCATAGCTTTGCAGACCAAGCTAGTCAGGCTTATGGAGCGATAGTTCCCAGGATCCGTTGAGGCACCACCTTTGTGGAGAGGGACCACTGTTGCTGTACGCCACTCTTTGGGTACATATCCTGTAGTAAGGCTGAGATTGAATAGTTGTTTTATGTTTGGGTTAGGTCTTCTTGGAGTTCATGTAGGATGCAGCCCGGGACACTGTCTGGTCCCATTGATGCTGTGTTTTTTGCTTTGGAGAGGGCGGCTCTTACCTGAGCATCTGAGATGTCAGGGGGGCAGCACTCTGCTGGGATAGATATTTGCCCTTTTGGTGGGGAGGGGGGGGGAGTTTGCACTGAACCTGTCAGCTAGGATGTTGGCAATGTCTGTGGATTCGATGTTTTTTTTGTCATTTTGGACTAATTCTGAGCATATCTGGGAATTCCCACCCAGGTTCCTAACATAACTAAAGAAAGCCTTGTGATTATCCTTAATGTCCTGTGCAATTTTTCTCTCGAAGCTGGCCTTAGACGATTTTATGAGTGCCCATAGTTTTTTGCTAATACTGATCAGAGATGCCTTCCCTTTTTGGGATTTTGCTCTATCATGTAGTAGCTTCCTCCTTGTATTGTATAGTTTGTTTATGGCTGGGGTCCACCAGACAGGATGTCTGCCTTTGGAGGATTGGGTCTTGGTTTTATTTGGGATTGCATGATCCATGCATTCCTGAAGGTGTTCATAGAATGCGTTTATAAAGGATTCTGCGGTCTGGGCCATATTTTCCACAGGCTCGGGGGCTTTGAAGGATTCCACCTCAGTTTTAAGGAGTGTGAAATTTGCTTTAGAGAAGTTTTTCACTGTGGTTTTCTGGGCAGGGGTTGGGGTCAGGGTGTGAATATCACGTGAGATTAGTTTATGGTCTGATCTTACCAGTGAGGGATACACTTCTGGTCTGGAGCATAGAGTCCCCATGTTGGTGATGATCAGGTCCAGTATGTTTTCCCCTCTTGTGGGAGTGGTAACAAGTTGTTCCATAGCATTTGAGTTTATAAATTCTAGGAACCTTTGGGCTAGGGTGTTGGAGCTACAGTAATGCTCCCAGTCTATGTTTGGGTAGTTGAAGTCGCCCAATATAATGGTGTTTGGAGAAACCTTCATATTTTCCAATGTTCTCAGGAAGGCCGAGTGGGTTTCCTGGGTTTGGGAGGGTGGTCTGTAGTAGGCTATAAACTGGAAGGCAGTTTTACCCACTGTTAGTTGCACATGGATAGTCTCTGACGCTTCGTGCTGTGCCACCAACCTGGAGGTGTGGGTATCTTTGATGAATATTGATACTTCCCCTCCTTTAGTGGTTCGGTCCAAGTTTTGGGGCTGAAAAGCATGGTATGAGGTATAACCTGGTAGTGCTGGGGTGCTCTCAGGAGCCTTGAACCAGGTTTCTGTTACTGCACAGATATCGATGTTCTCCATGCTAAGGAGAGTTTCGAGTGCATGCATCTTGAGGTTTAGACTTCTGGCATTGAGTAGCATTACTCTTAGTTTCTTATCCCTTGTGATACCTATGGAGGTGGGTTTGTCTTTTGAGCCTTGCCTAAAAAAGGCACTATGAGGTAAGCAAGAGCCTTTGCCAATATCCGAAAGCCCAGGGGTGACAGGTGAAAGCCGTCCCTAGTGAAGCATCGTGGCTTGTCGAGCATGTCATCCAAGGCTGACAGGCATTGGATCCCCTTTGAATGAAGCCAATACTTAAGCCAATTGTTGAAATTGATCATCTTGTCTTCATATTGTGGCATCATTCTTGGTGAGGGTAAGATGCTACTCAAGGTCAGGGTCATACCGGCCTGGGCTACATGCTCAGAGTGCTCCTCTATGTCTCTTTTCATGTAGTCCAGGGAGGTACATCTCAGGTCATTCACACCAGCATGGACAATGACCGAGTCATAGTTGTACTTGCCTTGGCGTGACCTGAGTGCTTGTGTTATGTGGCAGATCCTAGCACCCAACAGGCAGCTCACCTTTACCTTCTCCTTGTTCAGCCTGGTGAGCAGGACGTCAGTGTGCCTGACGATAGAGTCACCTATTACAAGTGTATCAGGTGTGTTGTTTAGCCTTAAGAGCTGTGACTGTTCGGCACACTGGCTTTGTGAGCTATGTGTTGCACGTGTTTTGTTTTGGGGTAGTGGTTGCTTGGGTGTCTGCTTTGGAGGTCTCTGCTGCTTAGGCAGATTTTTATTTAGAGCCTCCGAGTATGTTTTTGTGTGTTTATGTGTTTGGTTTGCTGTCATGGTAGGTCTATGTGAGACTGGAATTGTAGTGAGTGTGGTTTCCTTCTCCTCCTGACTGGTTACACCAGTACTGAGTTGAGAGAGCTTAGCCTCCAGTTTGGCTATATGGTTGCATCTCTCACATGTGTTGGAATTTGTTGGGAGGAGGAGAGGGTTGTCTGTGTACATGAGGCAGTTGTAACATTCCCTCAAGATTCCCAGATTCACCAGCTGGACTGGAGAGGAGATTGACAATTCAGATGATATTATTCAGTGTGTAAAGGTTCATTAAAGTTCTTGGTTGTTCTACACTTCTGCCTGACCAGCTATTTTTTTTATTTTACTTTTGGCTTTTGGTCTTTTGCTGGTTGCTCTTTTTGTTTTGGATTTATACACTAGAATACTAGACTGAGAGTGTTAATGAATGTGTGGCCGAATACAGAAATATGTATGAAGTGTGGTGTAAGAAAGGATGTCCTGTGACTGGAATATCGTTAGTATTGGTGATGAATGTAATAGTGATTAAACTAGCTTATAAAATGAAAGATGATAGATATATGATCCAAAAGGAGGTGGTGCTACCATTATTTTTACTTATGTAGATGACACAGCTGTAGTTGCTAGGAACAAATATGGATGAGGGAAGTGCTGGTTTGTCTAAATGGATATTAAAAGAAGATGGGAATGACCCTGAATAAAGGTAAAAGTAAAGGTCTGAGTGATGTGGTGAACATTGGGGGTTTGTATTTCTCAATGAACGAAGTGGCTTTGCTAAGAATAAAATTTAGGAGAAATAATGTAGTTAGGATACAAGGGGTGGGGGGCTGATAAAAGAAATGTAAGAAATATGTCTTCTGTGGAGGACATATATATAAGCATTCAGGAAAAAAGTTTATCTGATGAATTCATTATTAATGGGAAAATCAGCATGTGTCAAATGTTTATATGATCCCAGTAAAATATGAAAAATAAATTGCACACTTGGTGTTTTTTTTATATGGGGTTCAAGATTAAAACCGGTCAAAAGACTTGTATTGTATATGAGTGAAGATTAGTGGGGTATTAAGGTTACTAAATCCAGTTGCATATTCTACTTCTTTAAACTTTATAGAGAATTAAAGAGGGTAGAGGAAGAGAGTGAGAATTTAATAGTGAGAATGTTTAAGTGTAAGTACACAGAATCTGTGAGATTATGAGAACAACAAAAAGAGGAAAAGCATATGTAAATGAAAAAATTAAAAATTATCAAGAAAAAATAACTAACATGGAAAATACAAATTGATGATACATAGAAAGAAAGACGGACTCAGTATAATAATGTGATGAAACAATATAATTATGTAAACCCATGGGAGCATTTACCAGAAGTGATTAAAGCCATTAAAGTAAGGATAGTAGATTGCCAGGATTTCCTATAGAGACTGGTAATAAGTCACCCATAAAGGGGAATATGCCATATAAAAAGAAAGTTGAAAGAGTGTGTTTATTTTGAGTGGATGAAGAGACAACAGAGTATGTTTTCTGAAATGTGAAAGAGTAGTGAACTCCGGAAAAAGTTGAGTGAAATTTTTTTTTGTGAATATTAATGACATAAACAATATATATTTATGAATATGACTATGTATTGATATAATAAAAAAATAATATCTGAGAACAGTAGATAAGAATTTATTTTATGTAATATAGGTTATTTGAAATGAAAGACTGAAATAAATTGTATTAATGGTAAATGGATTTTGGCAGATATATTGTGAAAAATTAGATTATGGTTGTGGAAGATGTAGTGGGGATCAATTATGGAAGAATAACAATGAGACTGTTATAAGAAAAATTATAAATAGCAAAAAATAGAAATACATATATATGTGTCTGTAAATATGTAAATAATATCTTTTTTATGTTGTGTTAAATAAAGGACTCATTCTTTTTGGTAGGGGCCATAGGATCTTTTGTGTTCATCTGAACTACTACTAACTGGTGTTGGAATAGAACCCACAGCCATCTGCACCAAAGGCGAGTGTACTATTCATGTGTCTGTGACACTACATTAATAAAGGCCAGGGCATAAATATGAGGCAAAATCAACAATGTTCAGCACAAGTGGAAACAGATAAGAGGCAAACTAGTCTCATTCAGTTAAAAAGTTAACAGAACAGATTTTGTAGCACTCCTTACAAGATGGTCAGGATATACTTATCTACTTAATGAATCAGGCTCAATCATATATTTATTATCATCCACAGTAAGTCTACTTATCCTGAATGTTTGTTTATTTACAATATTCTCCTTCAGCCATTTGAGGTGCATGCTCATAAAAGATAAGTAACTATTGCTAGCAACCTCCTTCTAATATATCTCAGTAGAGAAAACCATACCTCCCTTAATAACATTAACATCTAGGAAGGAAATGACATTATAATCAAATCAAGACACAAATGTTAAATAATCTGTGCAGTTATAAATATACACCAACACTGACTCATTTTTCACTTCTGTTCCCAATTAACAAATATTAAGAAAATGTTTGTAAAATCTAATCCAATGCCAGAATTCTTAGTCAGCTATATACTTCTTTTCCCAATAGGACATGAATAAATTGGCAAAGGAAGAAGCCATGACAGTACCCATAGCTACCCGCTCTTCTGCCTATATATCTTATCCTGGTAGATTAAAAAAATATTGGACAAAACTAAGTCCAAAAGCTCAGAAATAAGATGCAGTTTCTGTTTATATTTAAGTCATTTAATAAATTAAAAGAAAATCCTTCCAAACACACATCAGAAGGCATATTGATGTACAAAGAACAAATCTTAATAGTGACCAAAATGTCAAATGGTTCCATCTCAACCTTCCTTAATTGTGCAATAAATTCAAACCAATCCCTTATATAGGAAAATGTTATCGCCAGTGCCTTGATGCTATTTTTTACACAATGTGTTAATGGTTCAGTCTTTCCTCGCCTACTGCTAACAATAAGTCTCAACGGATCATTATCCAAAGAGCTGCAGAGCTTAAGTATTCCAAACTGAAACCCTGATTTAGAAATCTTGACTTTAAAATATTCAGCTAAATTCCCATCTGTTAATCCATTTAATTTTCATTCATCAATGAATAAATCTATAAACCTGTAACATTTGCTCGATTGTTATGTGATACTAGTTCATACTCATGAACATTCTCCAGCAGGTTCAGCATACCCTGAGTGTAGTGTTTAGCACCCATTATCACCAAGGATCTTAGTGTTTAGCATCCATTATCACCAAGGATTTTTCTTTATTAGCCTGTTGTAAAAAAATAAACTAGAGACAGTTCTAAAATGATACAAAATATCTTTTTGCTATTTGTTTATATTGAACTACTTAATATTTCAAAGTGAATTCAACAACATTCTAATATCCCCCTCATGCCATTGGTATGCTTTGTCCTGCAAAATCTAATATGTTTCTGCAAAAAATGCATCACTTTGGGCATTTCAAAAGGAGGCAAGCCTACCAAATACAAATGTATTGGGCATTTGGTATAATACCATGGACAGCACAATATCAGTGACCACTGCCCAACACAGTGTATAGACTTGTAAATCCCATAGGTAACATTCTACACCCCCCATCAAACGCAGCATATAGAGTGTCACCTGCAGCAGAAAGATATGCCTTTGCAGATAGGTCAGGGTGCTGTGTCTGCACCACTGTGTCACTGGAAATACAGTTCTGCTGTTCACATGTGCATCCTAAATTGTGGATCACTGGTATTCCTGCATGTCCCTCCCAAGTGCTTTTTTCCCCTGTCCCCAACATAGAGTTACCCTTGTTCATTATAGTGCCTGGGAGAGTGCTCTGACATTTCACTGTCATGCCATACATTCTGCTTGAACAATGAACAGTACAGTACATATAAACAGATAGTTGCCAACTGCACATCCACATCATAACACAATGACATGAGATAGCATACATAAACATACATATGTCATGTGTGTGTGTGTGTGTGTGTGTGTGTGTGTGTGTCTGTGTCAATGTGTGATTCTGTGTGTGTGTGTCTGTTTCTGTGTATTTCCTTATGGCTGCATGTGTCAAGGAGATATTGGTATACAGTTATGTATTTATACCATTCCAGACAGTATTATTTACAAAAGGATGCATAGATGCATGCATTATTCCGTATTCCAAGTGACCTCCCTAGCCAGTGTAGGCCAGAGCATGAGCTGGAGCCTACACCATCAGTTTGTGCTTTCAGGGATTACATAATTATATACAGTAAGACTCTGTATTGTGGAGTACAGGCAGAGCACAACACACCACAGTATGCAGTCTGGAGGACCACAAAGCCACGGACACAATGTGTAGGGGCAGTGGCTCCTATACAGTACACAAAGGGAAGGCACAAAGAGACATGAGAAATATGTAGGAGTTTCATTAGCTGGAGGTTTACATTTTAGGTTTTGCTAATTACATTCTGTCTGAAGACAATGTCCATCATAGATATATCATAACATGTGTTTTCTTTATGTACTGTAACAGATGTATAGGGTAACATCCTCAATGTCAGTGTTGCCACCTTCATAATCTTACAGAAAGTATATATATATATATATATATATATATATATATATATATATATATATATATATCCACATCTCACTGACACCTTGATTATTCAGGCATACATAGCCTACAGAATGTTTTTTTCTGGCACTGAAGCATCTATATCTCTGGCTGTCTACATTTTGTACTCTAGTCTGTAACTCTTAAGTCATAGCTGAACTGTACAACAAATGTTGCAAATAACAAGGCACACTTCATAAGTGCCTGTATGCACTTGCACCTCGTTAACACAGCGGACAGTCCAGGGAAGCATATTCTGCCTTATGGCTTGTCTTTCTATCCATACAAAACACCTCTGTCCGATACAGCCTCTTTAAAACATCTCATGAGGTAAGCTATATCCATGCACCATAGGATTTGCACACAACTCTAGCCAATATAGTAGCATTACATGAATATTCATGCCTGTGATTAGCAAAGAGAACAGTGTCCTGAGTAGTGGACCCTGATATTGTGGTAGCCTGTCAATATGTGGGTCAAAGTCTGTTCTTTTCACTTTCATCCTCCATAAATGTAAAAATGGGTTACTATTTACACAGCATATCATTATAGCAGGACTCTTTTCATGATTCCTCCTCATGTACACACTGCATAGCAGACATAATCTGCTGTAGGCCTTCTGCTTGAATCTTGAGGTAAAGATTAATTAATATGCATTTTTGCACATTAGAAAAGTCTGTCACTGTTAATGTTGGCTGAAATCTGCCATTACCCCCCCCCCCCCAAAAGAAAAAATCATACATTTTAGCGAGGAAATTTTAGTCAACATTAGAGGACTGTAGAGAGGTGCATGACATATAACACTTTGTGGATGTCTCACTGTTTGCCGTTATGCACTGGAAACTAATGAGTTTTTAACATACTTTGCTGTGCCTGCACTGACTTTGCTGGCAGTTCTATAAATTGAAGAACTGCAGATTTAACAATAGCATAAAAATCTGATTTCTAGTCATCTGATTGGCTGATTTGGTAGACACATTGTATAATATTTAATTACTGTTAAATGTGCATTTTGTTTGAGGATTCATTTAAAATAGATATTAGATGCCTATAAAATCTAATTTCTCACAGGTAAAAGAAGAAATGAAAACCCTTGTAGAAGAAAAAGGTGTCAACTCCTTCAAGATGTTCATGGCTTATAAAGACGTGTTTATGCTGCAGGATGCAGAACTGTATGCAGTATTTTCTCACTGCAAGAATCTTGGGGCAGTTGCACAGGTGCATGCAGAAAATGGCGATCTGATAGTAGAGGTATGCATTTTTGTATTTCTTGTTTAGTGACTACACTTAAGTGAATGCTTATTATAAAGATTAAAAACAGAATGCCATGCCAGGAACACGGCCTGTCCAGAAACTCAGTGTGTCAATAGTTGCTTCAGGTGGTTGTTGTGTATTGATGAATTCAGAAATGTCAGGATTCACCAGTGCTTTCAGCATACAGATAACTTTTATTAGTAACTACATGGCAGTTCAACCTAACTGATGCTAACACTTCAGTGTCTCACACCCAACTGACAGTTAAAAATCTCAATGCATTATGGACTAGCTCACTTCTTAAAAGGGCTACACTGCACATAGGAGCTATGATAATTTTATATGTACAAAATACAAACAAGCATTATAGCAACTTCACACCACTTATCATCACATCTCCCCCTTTATGAGAAAAAAATTAATTTTTCAAAATTACAATATATGAGGATGTAGAACTGATATATCGCACATTTAACACTGGACTGAGTCTGCTGAGTAAGAATGATTCTTCTGATTCTCAATATGTGAGGATTATTTGAACTAAAGCTAGAAATGGGCAGGAAAACTTTGTGACATAATACTATGATATGTGTTAGAGCTTTTACAGTCACATGGCAAAACAGGGTCAACTGGATTAAGAATAGTAATAGTAACAATTGATTGCAGTGACTGAACAGCACATGGTTTGTCACCATGATTAGTCGAAATTGAACATTCACCCTTATGTCGAATATTCAGTTGAGATGGACCTGTTATCAGTACAGGAATGGGTTTGCCAGCCATTGATCTGGTTATTCTTGGCTGAAAATGGTTCATCTGGTTCTCTGGAACACTTCATTCAGATTGACATGCTTTATAATATAATTGGATATGTTATCTGTTACACTGAACTATTTTACTATCCCTAGTTTGCACTATATAAGAATGTGGTCCTGCAGTTTTCTGTACTATTACATCTGTTATATCCCACCTTTTTCCCTCCTTCTAACAATAAGTGGACATCTTGACTTGGTTGCTGCCTTGATAATCTGGCCATCCATTATACACTTGTTGGATGACAGGTAGTGAGCAAAATTACATTAGTTGTAAAATGTTTGTGCACAGCTTTAGCCCTTTGGTCATTACATTTGACTGTATTATACAGAGTAACTCTTGGCTCAGGTTTTGACCATCAGTGGTATCTCAATTCATATTTGTCTTCCAAGCATTATCTCTGAAAGGCTTACTCTGGGGGCATTATGTGGAGTAGCTCAATATAACCTGAGCTTTTTTGAGGATCAGTCTGCTTTAATATATTCCTAGATGTTTGTAATTCTCTCTCAGCTTCACCATTTCATTGCTGATAGCGAGGACATGATGTAGTATGGTAGAAACAGTTTGTCAATAACAAATTATTGAAACTCACTGAACATAAACTGTGTTCCATTGTCTATAACCAGTTTTACTGGGGAACAATACTTTGAGAACATAGTCTTAAATCTGACTTTTATTTGATAGCTAGTTGTGGTTGGTACATGCATTAATTTTATGCAATGAAAAAATAACAGTCAACACCAGTAAGTTATATTTTGCCTTCAAACATACATAAGTCAGCAACTATCTTTTGCCAAGGACCTTGTGTTAATAGTTTTGGAATTAGTTGCTCTGATCTTTGCAATGGTTTACACGCAATGCAAACTTGACACTTTGATACTAGGCTGATAGTGTCTTGGTTGATGTTTATCCACCACACTAACATTTTGGCTCTGTCTCAGCATGGTTGAGAGCATGATGACTCACGTGTAGTTGATGAAACACTTCTGCTCATTGTGTTATGAGTACTAAGATTCTGTCTTGATACAAAAATAAGTCATCATGCTCTGGTAACATCATTCAAACTATGCAGTACTTGTACAGGAGATGCTAGGTTTGTATCCTGATGATTTGATGATTTGGCCATCCACTACAAACATGTTGGGTAACAGCCTGGAACTCCTTAGGACTTCCAGGATAGCTGCACACTTCAACTGCTTAATTTTAGCTCTCCCAGTGTGAAAAAAAGATATAGAGAGATAAATGTCAGTAACTCTGCCAGTTTTAGTAAATTCAGTTACTGGCTAGTAAGTACACTGCCTAGATACCAGCAAAGAATAAACTTAGAAAGCCTGATAGAAAATCAACTAGAAAAGGTAGAGAGAAAACAATTACTGGGAAGAATCCTGCAGCTGTTATGCAAAAAGCAGTTCAAGCTCCAGCTTTGATGCAAGACACGGTTTCTTGTAATCTACAGGAAAAAAAATCAAATGTGCTCAGAGCTGATTAAAAAAATGAAATATTGAAGGCATATATCAACTCAAACAACACAATGCTGTAAAAAATGAAAGAAGCATTAAACAGGTATGCAGATGAATTGATAAAACTGCAAAAATCAGAGGTCAAAATGAGGAAAATGCTGAGGAGTATGAGATTTCTCAAAAAGAACTGCTTTAAAAAATGGTACAGTTAGAGGACAGAGTATGCAGGGAAAACCTGAAATTTTCTGCTGTACCAGAGAAACTGGAAGGAACAGATTGTATTACATTTGTGAAAGCATAAGTAAGCAACTGGCCTTTGCAGGATTTGTTAATTGAAAGGCTTATCATGTGTATGCTCCAAACTTGGCTACAAGAAAGTAGACAATCCCAGTATTGGTAAAGTTGCAATCATATCTGACAAAACTGTGGAAAGGACAAGGTGTTAAAAACTGGAGAAATTAGAGCATTTGTGGAAAATGATTGTTCACTGTGCACAAGGCAGAAAAGCAAATTTATCCCAGCAATCAGGGGATGTTGAGAGGTGGGTGAGAGTTTCAAGCTGCTACATCCATCTTTCTTCAGAATATTTTTTTCTTTTTTTTCTGAAGAATCAAAGACATTTTTATGCTGAACAGGCTAAGGAGGAAATACAACAGTTTGTCCAAGAAAAAGTGAGCCATCAAACAGAAGAGGACTATGATTCTCATTCTTCTGATAATAAAGCTAATAGACTTTGTAAGTGAAAACTCTTTCAATATCCCAAAGGAAAATGCTTGAGAGTGAGAAAAAAAAAAAGCACAGGAGCTGACTAGAAGAATCTGGAGTACCTGGGACTTCAACCAGATTCTGGCATTGGGCAATAGAGAGGAACAGGAAGAAAATCAGAAACACACTGAAATTAGTGAATAAATGTGACACTGTAAAGCATCAATCACATTTGTGAAAGCTGGCTTTACAAGAAAATGTGGAAAGACTGGACTTTTTTTGACTTTGTTAAACTTGTGGGGGGACAGAAAAGCATATATCCAATTTCATGTCAGGAAATGGGAAAAAAAGTAGTAAGGAAATAAATTTTGTTCTTAATAGTATTTGTATAATACATTTTTTATATAAATTGCATGTTATATAATAAAGCATTTTCAGTTATTGCGTATGTGATAAAGATACTTAAGTAAACAAGTATCTTTTTTTTTTTAGTTTTAAGAAAGTACACTGTAAAATGTGAAGAAAGGTCAAACAAAAGCATGCTTAAGTTAATATGCTGCAATCTTGGGTTATTGAGGTGGGGGGTGGGATGTAAAAGTGCATAGATTATAATATATGTTGAGTTGAACAAGTTTCCTCTTACTTTTGCAGAGGTGAATGTCTTAAGGTCCATTTCTTAATCAAATCATTTTTTGTGTAAGCAAGTAAATAAGAGAAAAAGCGAAGCAGAATCCAAGCCAAAAGTTACTAATAAACACCAAACACAAGCCTGGATAAACGAAGCAGGATGTCCCAAAAAATAGGTTCTTTATTGAGCCACAACGCTGAAAAAAGCACACCATAAACGCCTTTATCACATACAAGTGTGTTTTCGTCATAAAACCATTCAACTTCATCAGATGCTGACAACCATACAAAAGCACATTTTTATTTGATTCCTTACTAATTGCAACCTATCAGGATGCTTCCATTAAATTTAAAACAACAAATGCAGTTTTATTTCCTTTTAAATTTCATTTCCTCATTTAAATGTTCATGAATAATTCATTTAAAATACGCCCCTCATTCTAACGTGTAAAATCATTTTAAAATTAATATTGAATGATGTTTCTTAAAAAAAATTTTATCATATGATGATAAGCCATTTTATTACATTTTAATGCTTTTATATACCATGTTTAAAAATAGTATTATCCAGATAAAAAACAAATAAATAAATAAATAATTACATAAATAAATAAGTACATATGCCCATGTATTTGAATCATGTATTTATCTTTGTTAAACCAGTGCATTGAATTCTATAGTTCTCTTCACATACTATCACTTTCCAAAGGTTCTAACTATATAAATTAATACTAATTACAATTTAGCTGTTCTTAGTTTTAATATAGGTAAAATTGAGATATACTCATTCAGTCCTGGGGGGGTTCCCTGCGTCCAGGGTTAGTTGCCACCACAATTCCCTGACCTCAATTTTTTCTTCCCAGGGCCCCCCCCCCCACCATCAAGTTTAACTTGTTCCAGAACTACAAAAGTGTATTTTGCTTCAGGGCATTTTTTTAAATGTTTAAATAAAGCATTGGTATCCTTACATGTAGCCACTTCAAAATGATGTTTGTATATCCTTCTTTTGAGCTTTCTTTCGGTTTTTCCCACATAGAAGGATTTACAAACTGTGCAGGAAGCTAGGTATACTAAACCTTTTGATTCACAATTGTATAAACCCCTGCTGATCAACCATTTATTTCTACTTTCTAAATAGAACCTATCTACATTCATAATATAGTGACACTGATTGCAGTGTCCACATTTATAAGTCCCTGTTTTGTTTTTTGTTTTATTACTTTGTTTGTTCTCTAGAATCAACCTTATATTCTGGGAATTTTTATATATTATTTTTTGAGGCATTTTGGATATTTTTTCTATGTCTGTGATGGCCACAAACCTTTCCCATTCTCTCAAAAATTTCCTTTTGACAATATTGTTTGTAGCATTGTATTCCAAAACGAATGCATGCTCGTAGTTAGAACCATTACTATCTTTACTAACCTCCTCTGTTTCTTTCCAACTAGCATTATTCAAAATTGGTTGGAACCTATTAATTCTACCTTTTTCTACTTCTTCCCTAATGTCCCTAATAAACTTGGAAGGGTATCCTCTTTCGAGAAACATAGATTCTAGAAAGTCACATTCTACCTCAAAATCGTCATCTGCACTAGTCATCCGACTCCCCCTTATGAACTGCCCCTTTACAATATTTTTCTTGCAGTGAAGGGGGTGGGCACTGTCAAAATGCAAAAAGGAATTACAGTATGTTTCCTTTCTAAATACTCTTGTTTCAAATTTATTGTTCACCTTATAAATTTCTAAGTCCAAGTATTGCACATTTTCTTCCGAAATCTTGTGTAAACCTTAAAAATTGGATTGATTTATTCAAGTAATCCAGAAATTCTTCTAGTTTTTCTCTTCCTCCTTTCCAAAAAATTATGATATCATCTAAAAATCTACGATATAAATTCCAATAGTTTCTGAATTCCGTGGGAATAATAAATTTCTCTTCCCATTTAGCCAAAACAAGGTTTGCAAAAGTTGGGGCGCAAGCTGCCCCCTTAGCTACTCCTTGTGTTTGCTGAAAGCATTCACCCTTGAAATACAAGAAGTTATTTCTCAAAACCATCTCCATTAACCAAGTGTTAACCAGTTTTTCTTTTTGAGTTAATTCTCTATCTTGGTAAACTATTTCTTCAAACATTTCCATACCTTCCTTCCATGGAATGGATGAGAACAAATCCACTATGTCAATGGTTACAAATAACAAATTCTCCTCGTATAAATCATGGGAAATAGCTTTCAACAGATCCCAGGAGTCTTTCGATATCAATTCTCTACCTACCCAAGTTTTTTTTAATTTTGTATCCACATATTTGGCTAAAGGGTGTGTTTTTGACCCTTCGGCAGAAACTATGTGTGTGAAGGGTGGATCAGTATCATGTTTATGAATTTTTGGGATCCCAAAAAGAGAAGGGATCCTAGGTTTGTCTACCTTTAAATACCTATAGGTGCTGAAATCAATTAGTTCATCTTGCACCATATCTAATAAACCTAAATCAATTTTGTGATATGCAATATTAACTTCATTTCTTGAAACACAAGAGTACTTTCCATCTTCCCATAAAATACTATTCATTTTACTTTCATAATGAATATTATCCATTATAACCACCCCTCCCCCTTTATCAGGTTTCATTACCTGAATACTGGAATTGTTTTTCAATTCATCCAAACAATACTTTTCTTCTTTACTTAAATTGTCCTTGTATCTAGTGTGTTTGTGTTGTTCTTTCCTTACTTCTTGTTCTACTATTTTTTCTAGGTTTCTTAATTGAGGGTGGAGTGGGGGTTATAGGTGGCTTTCCATCTCAATTCCCTTTTGTCCTTGTTTAAAGGTGTTTGTAGGACAATATTTAAATTCACCTTTCTTAGAAACATCTTTATGTCCATTAGGGTTTTAGCAATGTCTCCGTTTTTGTAGGGAATAAATTTTAACCCTTTTGAAAGCAGTTCAAAGTGCCCCTTCTTTATATCAATGCCACTAAAATTATATATAGAGAAGTTATTAAATGTATTTTTAATTCCATTTGTGGTCACTATTTCACAGTTGTTTATGGTGGGGGTTTGGAGTTCCTTCAGTACCTTCCTCTTCCCCTCCCCCCCCCCTCCATTGAAAATTTGGTTGTGGAGATCTCTTTTTATTCATAAGCCTTTCAGATCTCCTTAATGGTGGAAATTCTTCATCATAGTTTTCGTTTTCAAAAAACTTATTCTCTACACATAGACCCTCAAATCCCCTTTTATTTTGTTCAAAGGGACCATCCAACCTGTCCCCACCCATATAATGGTTTTTATATGGTGGTTTAGGGTAACTAACCTCATTATTGTAGTCTGTAATGTCTCTTTCTAATTTTTTAAGCTTTCTATTAATTACTTCACTACACTTAAAATCAATATCTTTCCTTAACTTAAAATACTTATCTTTCTCTTCTTGAATAGTGAACATTAGATCATTTTTAATGCACTGGTCAATTTCTTCAATATCCTTATATACAGTTTCTAAAACCCTGTTATTTTCTTTAATCATGAGTTTTAAAACATCTAAACCACAATTATTAAATACAGTGAGCAGTTCTTTATGAAACACGGATCCTGCCGCAACATTGTTGGGAAATTTCCACACCCTTAACCCCTTAGGAACAATTTACCTGTTTAAACATTCTCTTAGGTATTCATTTTCAATATTCAGATTCCTGTATTTGTACATAAGCTTAGATAAATTGTCCAACATAATAGCATAGGTGTTGTTGCTTAGGTTGGAACCTTTCCAGTTGTTGTTTAACTTAAACACACATTTGGTTTTTAACCATACATTAATTTCTTCTTGAGTAACATTTGTCACAGTACCTGAAATATTTCTGTTACGGATAGGTGACTTCCCTACTGCACACCCCAAGCCGTCGTTGATCTCTGTTCTCTCATCGTTATATCCAAAAACATTCGGTGTATGTAAAGGGTTGAAAGTTCCTTCATTTACATCAGCAAGGTCGCCGGCATCTCCATAACTGCCAATAAGCTCCCTTCTTTCACGAATAACACCATCTGCAGGTTTGTTAAACCTTTCGGTTCTGCAAGTCCTCCGTTTGCTTATGTCACCATACATCTGTACCAAGGATTGGCTTAGGGGAGTCAGTAGGTCAATCAGTTCTGTAAGCTGACCAATCAGCTTACGAGAAAGGCCCAAATCGTCCTGCCTCCTAGAATCAGGAAGCGAGGTAGTTTCCATCCTCGTTCTGCCAAAAGTTCACGATAAAACAAAAAGCGAAGCAGAATCCAAGCCAAAAGTTACTAATAAACACCAAACACAAGCCTGGATAAACGAAGCAGGATGTCCCAAAAAATAGGTTCTTTATTGAGCCACAATGCTGAAAAAAGCATGCCATAAACGCCTTTATCACATACAAGTGCGTTTTCATCATAAAACCATTCGACTTCATCAGATGCTGACAACCATACAAAAGCACATTTTTATTTGATTCCTTACTAATTGCAACCTATCAGGATGCTTCCATTAAATTTAAAACAACAAATGCAGTTTTATTTCCTTTTAAATTTCATTTCCTCATTTAAATGTTCATGAATAATTCATTTAAAATACGCCCCTCATTCTGATGTGTATAATCATTTTAAAATTAATATTGAATGATGTTTCTTAAAAAAATTTTTATCATATGATGATAAGCCATTTTTATTACATTTTAATGCTTTTATATACCATGTTTAAAAATATTATTATCCTAATATAATGGTGAGGAAAGCAAGGAGTAGAGGTGGCGAAGGTGGATGAGTTTAACTACTTGGGATCAATAGTTAAGAGTAATGGTGAGTGTGGAATAGAGGTGAAGAAGTGAGTACAGGCAGGATGGAATGGGTGGAGTGTCAGGAGTGATTTGTGGCAGACGAGTACCAGTAAGAGTGAAAGGGAAAGTCTACAAGAGGGTAGTGAGACCAGCTATGTTATATGGGTTGGAGACAGTGGCATTGACAAAAAAATTTTATAAATGGTGGTGGGTAGGGAATTCAGGCTCTTGCCACTTGGTTCCAAAGTACAGGATTCAAGTGTTATTCTCTACCCACCACCATGTAGCAACTGGGGCATTATACACACACACACACACACACACACACACACACACACACACACACACACACACACACACACACACACACACACACACACAAACATGAGCCAAAGCTACTGCTGTAAAGTCCTTTCCATCCTTCCTTCCCACAACAGCACCTAGTCCTTCCTGCCTGTGGATATTGAAGTCCAATTCCCTTCCAATCTATGCAGTTGTAACTGCATAGACTGCTGGGAAAATTTGGAGTTGAATGTTGTCTTCATACTCCAGACTGTGCATGCACAATATTCCAGGACTCACATTTTTTATTTTCTCTTTTATATTTATTCATTTCATTCTCTTTTTTGTTTTGTTTTACTTTTTCATACTCCGGACTGCAAATGCGTGATGTTCCGGGACTCGCGTTGTTTATTTTCTCTTTTATTTTTATTTATTTCATTTTCTTTTTTGTTTTGTTTTACTTTTTTACAGCTGTGGGGCTGCACAGCTGTGGGGCTGCAGTCCAATAGCACGAGCCACCCCTGATGGGAAGTCTGTTCCATAGCATGGGCAGTCTCTCAGTTATGAACCTGTCCCTCCAGCTTGTTCTGTTGATTGTGGTAATGAGGTTGAGGTCTCTGGAGTGTGTAGTGCAGAAGGATTGGGATTTCTTTAGATGTAGCATTTCTAACAGAGCTGAGTCAGACATGGCTTTATAAGTCAAGCAGAGATCGCCTCTAAGTAGGCGATATGAGACAGAGAATATTTGGAGTTTTTTTGAGTCTGTCCATATAGGACAAGTGTTTAAGGTCTAGGATCCACTTTGTGAGGTACTTTTGTAGTCTCTCCAGTTGTTGCAGGTTTCTAGTGCGGTACATGCCAAATTGGGCTTTGTACTCGATGATTGGCCTAATGAGGGAAGAGTAGAGGGAGACAATGACCACTTTCTTCCTGGATGCAATACCCTTAGTAATGAGATGTGCCACACAGAAGGATTTTCTGACCACAGTGGCAATGTGGTGGTCAAAAGACAGGTTGCTGTCAAGCTGTTTTCCCAGATCTCTTATGAGGCCTCCTGTGTTCAGTGGACTACCATCGATGTGGTAATTCATGGGAACCGGGTTTTTCCCAAGGGGATGATGACACATTTTTTGGCATTGAGCTTAAAGTCATGCTTCTGACACCAGTCGTTGGTCTCAGTGAGGCCTTTCTGTAGGATGTCAACATCACTTGGGGAGTTTTGTGGCTCCCAACTTGCAATCGTCGGCAAACTTTGTCAGCCAGAGTCCCTTTGTGTTGGCCTGGACTTCAGAGAAGTATATACCAAGCAGGAGAGGGCCCAGGACTGAAATCTGTGGGACTCCACTCGTGACTGGTTGGCGGTCTGACTTGGAGTCAGCTACTTTCACACTGTGGTTTCTATCTGAGCCAGTTTGCAACCCACCTAGTGATATGGGTGTCGATGCCTAGCTTAGTGAATTTTTCTATGATTCCTGAGCGAAGAATGGCATCAAAGGCCTTGGCCAGATCAAGGTAGGCTGTATGAATCACCTTGCCTTCATCCACAGCTCTGGTGACTGACTCAAAGAAGTCAACCATGTTGAGCAGGCATGATCTACCCTTCACAAAACCAAACTGTGTGGGATCCAGAGTTTGGAGATTCCCTGTATCCTTGTTTATTAGGTCCATGATGATGCATTCCATAGCTTTACACATCAGACTCATCAGGCTAATGGGGCGATAGTTCCCAGGGTCTGCTCTCCTCCTTTGTGGAGAGGAATGACTGTAGCAGTGCGCCATTCAGTAGGGACAAAGCCTGAGGTGAGGCTGTGACTGAACAGAGCGCAGAGGTGACGTGCCAGTACACTCTATAGTTCATGTAGAACACAGCCAGGGGATATTGTCGGGTCCCATAGAAGCTGTATTATTGGCCTTGGACAGTGCTGTTTTTACCTGTGCAGCAGTAATACTGGGTGCCTGGCAATCTACTGGTATTGTGATTGATCCTTTGGTGGGGGATAGAGGTGTAAAGTTGGCAGTGAATCTGTCAGCCAGCATATTGGAAATATATGTTGGCTTGATATAGGAGGGGCCATTGTGCAATAGCTCTGAGCAAATCTGGGTATTGCCGTGGAGATTCTTTACATAACTATAGAAGGCCTTGTGGCTGTCTTTACTATCTGCTGCAATTCTGCTTTCATAGCTAGTTTTAGAGGATGTATTTATAGTACACATAAAACTGCTATTATGGAGCTTAAGAAAATTTTGAGAGAAATAATCCGCTTTCAGCAGGGAATATTACTTATAGGTGGGGACTGGAATTTGATTTGTGCCAGTGAGGCTGTATCTGGAAGACCTAGAAAGGAAAATATAACAAAAGAGGGTAGATTTATAAAGAAATTTTTGAAAATGCCTGGTATGGAAGACATGAATTCAGTAGTAGGAACATGGAAATAATTTATATATTATTCCCCAGCTAGGCTATACTAGACAGAAATTATATTTCACAGGAGCATGTGCATTTGATTGAAAGCTTTGACACATTTCCAATAATTATTTCATATCATTCACTACTAACAACAAACATAAAAATGCAGGGTAATGAAGTAAAAATGAGATACTGGTACTTTCCCTATTACCTGTTAAAAATAGAGGAATTTAAGGAATAGGTAACTGAAATGATTTGAGGGTTATTAGGAAAGATAGAAAATTCTTCAGAAGAAAGTGGGATAAAATCAAAGTAAAGTTGGGGTAGAAATAAAAGAAAAAGAGGTATAGTTAAGCACTAACAGGCATTACTTAGAGAAGCTGACAAAAGTTAAAGTATTTTAGAATAAGGAGAATGTCACAGAACAAGAAGAGGTGCTACAGAGAAAATAACGGAGAATCGGGATGGTATGCATGAGTTAAGAAAGATTGCTGTTAAGCAACTGTTTTTTGACAATAATTTCAGACCACAAAACCACAATGACTTAAGTAACAGAAATCAGAAAGGATTGTTGCCAAACTTAAGGAGTATATAACAAGAAACTTAACCAGTGATTCTGTAGAGGTATTAGTTATATTTTGGAAATTTTATGAAAATGTATATAAAGCATATAAAGCAGAGAAATGGAGAAATCAAGAAAGAGCATAAATGGAAATATTTATAGAAGACTTAGGTATACCAAGGTTATTGGTAGATGAGGCTCAATAATTAACAGTTAAGATATGAGGAGAGGAGGTAAAAATGGTGACATGCAATCAATCTGCAGGAAAGTCTCCAGGAATAGATGCTATTCCTATGGAAGTTTGGAAGCTTGGAGGAAAGAAAGTGATAAACATCTGGAAGGTTTTGTTTAACAGTATTTTAAAAGAAGGGGAAGCACCAGCATCCTGGAAAAAAGTTGTAGTAGCTGTAATACCTAAATATGGTAAAGACCTATCAGACCCAGCTTCATATAGGCATATTTGAATTTTAAAACACGATTATAAAGTGTTTATGTCTATAATAGCTAAAAGAATGGCAAAGATGTTGCCAAAGTTGATAGATATGGATCACTGTGTTTTTGTGGAGGCAAACATTTGACAACACTAATAGAACAATGATGAAGCAGAGTGTAAGAAAATGCCACTGTTGTTGGTGGGTCTTGATGCAGATTAAGCATTTGACAGATTCAGCTTGGATTTTATGAATAAGACAATAGAAGCATTTGTATTCCCCGATATAATAATAAAGTTTATTAAGAGAATATATGAGGGATCATAGGCAAAAATTAAAGTAGAATGGTTTCTTTCTTACAAGTTAAGTCTGAAGGGAGGAATGAGGTAGGGGTGTGCCTTTTCCCCTTTCTTATTTGCTTTATTGTTAGAAATATTGACAAACAAAAATAAGAGACTCACAAATTCAAGGATATAATTGGTATGGTAATCAAGAAAATTTCAGGTTTATTTGCAGACACTTATTTTGTAGCTGATAACATTAGAAAAGGAAATCTCAGTGTTGTGGAACATCTTGAGACAGTTTCAAGCCTTTTCAGGATATAAAATTAATGAAAATAAAAGAAGGCTGTATTTGTAAACTATATACCTCGCACATGAATTCATCCAGCAATACTCATATTTACATAGCTATGATAAAATGAAATAGTTAGGATTATGGATTAAAAGGATTCTATTTTGGCAGCTAACAGGAAGATCTTGATTATGGCTATAGAAAGCAAGATAAAAGCAGAGAATATGCTTTGTCACATTAGTTTTTTATACAGATCAGGCATATTTTAGCAACCAGAGGAGAAGTTGTAAACAACAATTAATAAAGAGTTGAAAGACTCTATCTGGACACAGAACAGTTCAAAGGTCAAGTGGGATAAGTTGATCCTTCCAACAGAACAATGTGGTTTAGGATTATCTGATTTGAAGGAATAATTTAGAGCTACTTAGTTAGGGGTCATATATATAACACAAGCCAAAAGCTATAATTTTAAGAGGAAAAGGATGATAATGAAATAGGGTGGAAATTCAAGAAATGAGTAGAGAGTAGGATTTTGGATGCAACTCCTTAAGGAGAATAACAACTGCCATTCAGAATATTATATTCATTAAGTAGCAGAAAGTATTCTAAGAACCAAGCCAACACAAGAATGGAGAAAGATTTTGCCAGTAGGGATGTCTGCAATTAGGGGTATAGAGAATAGGCAAGAGGGGTTGGAATTTGTTAGGGAAAACTGGCATAGAACCCAAAGTATTAGGAGAAATTACCTAGAGAGGGAAATGTGATAGAATGGGAAGAGGTCAAGAAGGCATTTGGATCGCAGGCTAGAGACTGCCTACTCTATCAATGCTTGATAGAGTATAGGCAAAGAGAAAGCATTAGGGAATCCTAAATGGAAGACCTGCTCTGGTAGAGTTTTTAATTGAATCTAGAATAAAAGCTGCAGTTAAAAAGGTTAATAAATAGGGTGTATAAAATATTACACAATAACTAGAGGAATCAATCAGAGGAGGTTAAAATGATTGGGAAGAGAGAGACTGGATAAACAATTCACACAGAAACAATGGTAGGACATATGTATGGCTCCAAGTGTGCAAGAAAGTCAAGAAGATTTAGGATATTTGCTTGGAAGTGCTTGCATAGGTAGTTTTATACCCCAAGCACATGCCAAAAAAGTTTCCTCAGATAGATGGCAAATGTTGGAGGTGAGATGGAGAAGAAAGAGGTAACTGGGAACATGTTTTAGAAGTGTCATGAGTTGGCAGACTTCAAAAATTCCCTACAGAGTACTCTGTCAGAAATATTGGGTGAGCAAATGGGTATAATTAAGGAAATCATTGTTTGAGCTGGGATACGAGCTCTGAACTGCCTAGACATATTAAGGCCTTGCTAAGTTTAATTCTGGTGGCTGCCAAAAAAGCAGTTACTAGAAAATGGAAGTCAAAGTGTAAACCAATTGTATTTGAAATACTGAATATTGTAACTGAGATAAAAGAACTGAAAGTAGAATCCTTAGAAAAGGTTATGAGCAAATTACACAGAAAAAAAATGGAAATTGTGGGAACAACACATGCAGAATAATGTTTTGGAGGAGGAGCAAGATTTAAGGGTAGGCAAGAATCGAGCAAATTATGCAATGTTGTGTTGATTATAATTAACACAAGAAAAGCATGTGATGTATAATGTTTGTAACTAGGAACCTATTAAAGTGGTTTGTTTTGTTTGACATAAATGTATGCTTGCCTTTGTCTTAAGTGATAATTTAATAAAGGTGTTAAAAAAACTATTATACCATGACCCCCCATTAATATTCCAAAACGTGCATGCTGATTGGCCAGCGTGCAC
Source organism: Protopterus annectens (assembly GCF_019279795.1). Taxonomy (NCBI): domain Eukaryota; kingdom Metazoa; phylum Chordata; order Ceratodontiformes; family Protopteridae; genus Protopterus; species Protopterus annectens. The sequence goes on along the minus strand of NC_056731.1, from coordinate 1,652,839,533 downwards.
ATTGTAAATCGACTTATACTAACGGAAAAAGGTCCGGTCGCCCGGACTTTTTCCATTAGTATAAGTCTCTTTTAAAACACTGTCTCGCTATGTTAAAAGAGATTAACATAGCGACACAGGTTTAAAAAAGCAACGGAGATCTCCGTTGCTTTTTTTAAAGCTGTCTCACTATGTTAAACTCCTTTAACATAGTGACACAGTGTGTAAAAAGCAACGGAGATCTTGCTTTCTCCGTTGCTTTTTTTTTAAACCTGTCTCGCTATGTTAAATGGGTTTAACATAGCGAGACAGCTTTAAAATAAGCAACGGAGATCTCCATTGCTTATTTTAAAGCTGTCTCACTATGTTAAACCCATTTAACATAGCGAGACAGGTTTAAAAAAAAAAAGCAATGGAGAAAGCAAGATCTCCATTGCTTTTTACTATCTCGCTATGTTAAATGGGTTTAACATAGCGAGACAGCTTTAAAATAAGCAACGGACATCTCCGTTGCTTATTTTAAAGCTGTCTCGCTATGTTAAACCCATTTAACATAGCGAAACAGTAAAAAGCAATGGAGATCTTGCTTTCTCCGTTGCTTTTGGCCACAGCTCTGATGTACTGCGTAGGCATGCGCAGTACATCAGAACTGCCGCGGATACCAGACAGCTGCGGAAGGGCAGCAAAGAGGCATTATACAATGCCATTAAGAAAAGTAATTATTTCTTTTCTTAAATAATGTCATAGTATAATAGCAATAACCCACTTTTGGGTGTGGGTAATGCGGGATTTACCCACGGTTGTCTTTGTTTGGTCCCTCGGGCTTCGCCCTCGGGACCAAACCACTCCAACCGTGGGTAAATCCCGCATTACCCACACCCAGGCGTAGGTTATTGCTATAATCAAGTAAGCCCATAAATAAAGTAAATGTGTATTTGCTATGGGGAGAAAAAACAGCTTGGAACTCTTGAGCTTTTCTGTCAGCTTGTTTAAGATTTTCTAGTTGTTTACTAATTGCAGGTCTTGTTGTCATTATGTCCTGCATGTAGCTAGCAACATCTTCTTCAGTATTTGACAATGGTTGGTCACATGCAGGATTTTTTATTAACTGTGATAGCTAGTTTTTTTTTTCCAGGCACATGGGTTGCTCTGACATTGAACATTCTTAGTCTTATTAACAGTCTTCAGCATCTTGGTGGCACGTTGTCTATGCTGTATGAATCGATATTGGTTTGTGGCCAGTTTGAAGCTGAAAGCTATCACACCCTAAGATATATATGGAGAATTTCTTACATGCATACACACTTACAAGTCATTCTGCTCCAGTCTGTAGATATATCTGCTCATTATCAGTTATTGTATTATTCAGAAGCAATTTGCAATAGACGTTAACACTTAGTCGTCCAATTGGAATAATGCTGTACCAATCACTCTAGCTACTAGCATTAATACTCATGATTATTTGTTTAGTGACATTATCATACACTATCACTAGAGCTGTTGTCAAAATGTATATAACTTTAATGAATGCTTAGAACATGTCCCCAGGACCATGGTACATTATTCTTTAACAAATCTCTTTTAAGATGAAGCATTGCAGAAAGTCCTAGATTGGGTCTATATCACTTAATCGAAATACGTATTCATTGAATGTGTATTCATCAAACTTTAAACATCGAAATTCATTTCAGTGAACCTCAGACCTTTTTATAGGGTTAGGAACCACTCACCCACTAGCACTCCAGAACACACACTGCACTAAATCAAACCCACCTAAGTGAGGAACTTCAACTCCCACACCCCCAACTATGTATATATATATATATATATATATATATATATATATATATATATATATATATATATATCAACTCCGAGATTGCACTACAGTGGGGAAAAGGGCAAAGTTGTATTGATGGCCAAGTGCTTCCTAACCCTGGGAAAAAGTTTGAGGTTTGCTGAAATGAATTTCGATGTTTACAGATCGATGAATACGTATTCTATGAATATGTATTTCAATAAAGTGATATAGACCCTTCTGGATCATAGGAGTTTACTAGGCTATCGACTCAGACATCATTACTTGGTCTATATCATATAGTCAAAGCTTTAGGTAATCAAATATCTAAAGATCAAAACCTAAACAGCAAAAGCTGTAAACCACGAACGGCCACTTTTGCAAATTTTTTCACAGGGAAAAAATTCCCTTGGCTGTTATTGGGAATCTGCCCTTTTTTCCACTGTAGAGCGATCTTGGAGTTGGTATATTTAGTTAGTGGGGGTGTGGGGGGCACAGTCCTGCACATGGAGTGTGTGTAGGGCAAAGCCCCCCACTCGATTAGGGTTTGAAAGTTGTTTGTTTTTTTTTTGTCCGGCCAAGCAAATTTTTTCCCTATGAAAAAATTTGCCGAAGTGGCCATTCGCGGTTTACAACTTTCGCTGTTTAGGTGATGAGCTTTAGGTATTCAATTACCTAAAGCTTTGATTATCTAATACAGACCACATTTCAAGCCTAGCTGATTCATCCCAATGTAATACCATAGATATGCTAGTCAACACCCAGGATTGCATTTAGAAATGACTGCCCATGTCCAGGAGGGCTGTAGACATTATCCCTGGTAAGACATTACGGTGCCCCATCTACTCATCCAGGTTCCTCTTGAACAGTGTCGTAGAGGTGGTCTGCTTCTCATGAAATGGCAGCCTATTCCAAAGAAGTGGCACTCACTGGGAGACTCTGCCCCTCCAGCATGTACTATTTAAGTAACAGGCCATATTTTAGGTACCTTGAATGGGTAGCTCTAGTCCCATTTGATTTATGGATATGCAGCAAGTTCATAGGGCACAAACTTGCCCAAACAGTTAACCATGTGTAGAGCTTACATCAACTCAGTTTACACAAAATGGATTTTGCATCTCTGCTATTGCTTGGGTCTTGCTTGCATCTGGTGTAATACCACTTGCACTTATAGGGTGCCCAAAGTACTGATGGGCACCCTGTAAGCATGCATACTGTGGGAGGATGGCATAATGGTTAAGATGTTTACCTTGCAAACACAAGGTGTAGGGTTTGATTCTCATGTATCAATATTCGTCAAAGATACCCACACCTCCAGGTTGGTGGCACAGCACGAAGCATCAGAGACTATCCATGTGCAACTAACAGTGGGTAAAACGGCCTTCCAGTTTATAGCCTGCTACAGAACACCCTCCCAAACCCAGGAACCCCACTCGGCCTTCCTGAAAACACTGGAAAATATGAAGGTCTCTCCAAACACCATTATACTGGGGGACTTCAACTACCCAAACATAGACTGGGAGCATTACTCTAGCTCCAACACCCTAGCTCAAAGGTTCCTAGAATTTATAAACTCAAATGCTATGGAACAACTTGTTACCACTCCCACAAGAGGGGAAAACATACTGGACCTGATCATCACCAACATGGGGACTCTATGCTCCAGACCAGAAGTGTATCCCTCACTGGTAAGATCAGACCATAAACTAATCTCACTGGATATTCACATCCCGACCCCACCCCCTGCCCAGAAAACCACAGTGAAAAACTTCTCTAAAGCAAATTTCACACTCCTCAAAACCGAGGTGGAATCCTTCAAAGCCCCCAGACCTGTGGAAAATACGGCCCAGACCACAGAATCCTTTATAAACGCATTCTATGAACACCTTCAGGAATGCATGGATCATGCAATCCCAAATAAAACCAAGACCCAATCCTCCAAAGGCAGATGCCCTGTCTGGTGGACCCCAGCCATAAACAAACTATACAATAGAAGGAGGAAGCTACTACATGATAGAGCAAAATCCCAAAAAGGGAAGGCATCTCTGATCAGTGTTAGCAAAAAACTACGGGCACTCATAAAATCGTCTAAGGCCAGCTTCGAGAGAAAAATTGCACAGGACACTAAGGATAATCACAAGGCTTTCTTTAGTTATGTTAGGAACCTGGGTGGGAATTCCCAGATATGCTCAGAATTAGTCCAAAATGACAAAAAATACACCGAACCCACAGATATTGCCAACATCCTAGCTGACAGGTTCAGCGCAAACCCCCCCCACCAAAAGGGCAAATATCTATCCCAGCAGAGTGCTGCCCCCCTGACATCTCAGATGCTCAGGTAAGAGCCGCCCTCTCCAAAGCAAAAAACACAGCATCAGTGGGACCAGACGGTGTCCCGGGCTGCGTCCTACATGAACTCCAAGAAGAGCTAAACCCAAACATAAAACTACTGTTCAATCTCAGCCTTACCACAGGATATGTACCCAAAGAATGGCGTACAACAACAGTGGTCCCTCTCCACAAAGGTGGTGCCTCAACGGATCCTGGAAACTATCGCCCCATATGCCTGACTAGCTTGGTCTGCAAAGCTATGGAAAGGATCATCATGGATCTCATAAAAAAAGATATTGGGAACCTACAGACACTGGATCCTACCCAGTTCGGCTTTGTTAAGGGCAGATCCTGCCTCTTAAACCTGGTCGATTTCTTTGAAACAGTCACCAAGGCCATTGACGAGGGGAAGGTGGTCCACACAGCCTACCTGGACCTCGCAAAAGCATTTGATACAATACCCCACTCGGGCATTATAGATAAGCTCACCAGCTTAAATATAAACCCCTATGTCACTAGATGGGTTGCAAACTGGTTCAAGGACAGAACCCACATGGTTAGAATTGCTGGAGCCATGTCAGACTCCAAACCAGTTACAAGTGGCATCCCACAAGGCTCAGTCCTGGTACCTCTCCTGTTCGGTATATATTTCTCGGAGGTACAGGCCAACACGGAAGGACTGTGGCTGACCAAGTTCGCAGATGACTGCAAACTGGGCGCTATAATCGACTCTCCAGCTGACGCAAGCATCCTCCAAAAGGGCCTCAGAAACAGACAACTGGTGCCAGAGCCATGGCCTCAAGCTAAACGCCAAAAAGTGTAAAGTCATCCCCTTTGGCAAAAACAAAGTGCCCACAAATTACCACATAGGTGGTAATCCATTAAGTACAGAAGTAATTAGGGACCTGGGGACCCAAGTTGATAGCAATCTCTCATTTGACAACCATGTGGCCAAAGTGGTTAGAAAAACATTTTATATAGCCCACCTAATCATGAAGGGATTCACATCTAGATCAGGGGAGGTCATCGTGCCTCTTTACTCATCCCTCATCAGGCCCATAATTGAGTACAATGCCCCTTTTGGGATGTTCCTTACCAGACACCTGCAGCAACTGGAAAGACCCCAAAAGTACCTCACCAAGAGGATCAAAGGGCTCAAACAGATGCCATATGCTGCCTGGTTAAAGAAACTCCAGCTCTACTCGGTGGCATACCGCCTGCTCAGAGGCGATCTGTGCCTGACGTATAAAACCATGTCCAACCCGGAATTAATGGACATGCTGCACCTCAGAAAATCCAAATTCCATTGAGCTATGCGCTCGAGAGACTTGAACCTCAGCACTGAAATAAATAGGACATGCTGGAGAGACAGATTCATAACCCAGAGGCTCCCTTCACTCTGGAATAAAATCCCAGTCCAGGTTAGGCAGAGTCCCTCATTGACTCTCTTCAAGAGGAATCTTGATGAGTGGATGGGGGATCGTAGGTTTACCCTGGGTATCACTTTTGTGTCACTGTTAGACAGAGGCACAGTATACTAACCTCGAAAAAGGGCATAGCAAAATTAATTTAAAATGGGTGGTGAAAGCCAAACACATTCTGGCTAGGCTTATAAATGCCCTAGGGCAGATAGCCTAGTATGAACCTATGAACCTATGAACCTATGTGGGGTAATTGGCTAGGCTTAAAATAGACCACAAGGGCAGTTAGCCTAGTATTAAACTATGAAGATCTGTTTTATTAAGGCAGCAATTTGTCTTGGTTTACCTTTAAACCAGATATTTTGATTGCCTGCATTACTGACTTTATCCACAAATCAGGTGTTTCTTTGTCATAACCAAACACTATGATGTTATCCATAACAACAGCGACATCATCCAGACACTTGAGCAAAATATTCATTTTATACACTGAAAGATTTCAGGTGCTGAGTTTATACCATATGTCAACCTTTTAACACAGAAACTTCAAACAGGAGTAGTGAAGTTTGTCAGCTTTTGACCTTTTTCTAAAGGTATTTGCCAAAAGCACTTCTGGTGAATATTCCTGCATCCCCCATATGAGGGGGGATACCCCCCCCCCCGAACGTAAATACTCCAAGGTTGCACAACAGTGAAGAAAAGGGAATTCTCCACTGTTGGCAAAAATGCATTCAGCAAAACATTTTCACTGAAGCAACATTTGCCAAAACTGCTGTTGATCTATTGACATGCTCCCTTGAGTTTAGCTTAATCTTTACTGGTTCATTATTGAACAGGCCAATTTCATCAGACACATCTACACTGACTTCATTTATTCAAAAATTAAAAGCATTTTTCATACAACATCTCCGCTGAGCAGATTAGTTATATTTGGACCATCCAGCACATAAACCCAAAACTCAAAATCATTTCCCATCTACTCAGACATGGCGGGAAATTTCATTCACATTTTCAGAAACAACATCTTTAATCAGCTCTGTTCAACAAATAACAGCCAACTAGCCATGGCTCTTACAACTCTTAAACTTTTGGCCACATGCAGCAAACTGCTGTAATTCATTATGGTAATTGTCATACCTTATACATTTTCCAGCCTCAATTTAACAGCACTTCCTGAAAATGCATTTAGTTTGACCACTATTGTGCCTTTTAAGAAACTTGCATTAACACTGCATTTTACCTAGCACATCTCAGTTTGCCATGTTTGAATTAGCATTTTGCCTTTTTACGAATTCTACCATTCTGGCAATTTGTATTGCTTTCTCTAAAGATGGATTACAAGCTGTGACATCTGAAATGCTTCTACATTAATTAGCCAACCCAGTCAAAATTATCTCCTTTATTTGTCCATATTTTCTACCATTAAACCCACAATATTCTGCCAGTTCATAAATATCACCTTATAAATGGTCAATGCAATCACTTTTTGCTTGTACACTTCCTCGTTAAGTTTACTAATTAATGACTTATACATAACACTCTGACCTTCTGCAAATGAAAAGGAACTGTATATGGCATGAACTTCACAGATCATTGGAAAGAGAAGTATATTTACTTGGATTTCCATTCTCAGACATAAATAAATCTAGTTCTGGCAGCGCATCAGGTGTTGCTTCTGATGGTTGCTCTATATACTTCGGTATTTGATTCAAAAATTTCAGGATTCAATATTACTTTCAGTAAACAGATAGCAGGTATTAGTAACAACATGGCAGCTCAGAATAAATGATGATAGCACTTCAGCATTTCACACACACAACTGTCTACAGCTTACAAATCACAATGCATTATGGACTAGGTCATAGGCTCATAGGTGCATAGTTTCATAGGTACTTGCTAAGCTATTGATCCATAAGGATCTTTAGAAGCCTAACCATATATTCCCATTAGGTTTCGAGTCATTATATTTTAAGTACAAATAACCCAAAGATGAGTAGAACATTTATATATTGCTCATATCAGTGAGGGACAAGGGTGCTAAATCAGGGGCTACTTCTTAAAAGGGCTACACCACACAATAGTCTGAAAAGAACAATGACAGTTTTATATGTACACAATAAACACAAGCATTTTAACAGCTTTATACTAGTTAGCATCACACTCAGCAACAAATGATTATTAAAATGCAGAATATTCCTCTGTGTGGCTTTTCTGCAAGTTTTCTATATCACAGCTCATTTTGTTGCAGTTACTTTGATTGTGCAAGTCAGCAGTGCACTACCTGTAGGATTTTGTACTTTTCCCCACTATAATATTACCATGGAGCAGCTATACATATATATATATATATATATATATATATATATATATATATATATATATATATATATGTGTGTGTGTGTGTGTGTGTGTGTGTGTGTAATATTGGTGGTGGGATGGTATAACGGTAAATGTGTCTACCTCATAGGTACAAGCAGGCTTTGATATCCACCTGTGAGGGAAATTGGCTAGACTTAAAATGGTCCATAAGGACAGATAGCTTGTACTTACCTATGAATCCTGTATATTTCTGGTTCATGTTCAGAGACCTCTGCAACACTTTTCAAGTGTTTCAACTGCATCCAGAGCCATCTACGCTAAGATAAGAATATTTTCTTGGTTTACTGCATTTGTACTTGCTTTATATAGTAATCACTATTATTCTGAGCATTTTCAAAGCATTAATTTTGTGGCAAAATAGTTATTTCTCTGATTGTTGGCTTTTCTGATATTGTAAATAACCAAATCGTCTTGCAGATGGGCAAATAAGCCAGGGACTTTATTCTTTAGTAGTTGTTTGTTGTTTAATCTGCTTTTACTGTGCTTTTACATTAAGAAATTCAGGATCATCCATTTTGTGGCAGAAGGTGTTTACCTGTTCTATCTGAGTTGGGAATCACTCCAGGGAGCTCAAAGTGCAGTTGGTTATTAACTAGAGGGCATAGGAGTTAGTTTCAAGCTCTTTTTCTCTGGTATAAACTAGGCAAGTTTAGTGTGGAACTGCCCACTGAGCAGCGATGGTTATCAATGCCCTGTATAATTGTAAATGCCTAGTCAGTAAAATTTCCCTATAAAGCTAGGACTGGGACAGAAACTTGTTAAACAGTGTGGCATTGTATGGAATTAAGCTTAGGGCAGTTAGTTTGCACATGGAATAGCACTGCCATATCATAGCACAATATAACATCTTTATCTTAACCACAGAAACTAGTTTGCTTATCAAATAACACTACTATATTCTAGCATTATATAACATCTTGCCATTACCCCAAGAATCTACCCTAGGAGACACCATTTAAAACCCAATCATTAATCCTAAACAGCCCACTTTATTACAGAAATGGACCCCATGGGTATGCAATTTCCAAATGTCTATGTGGCCATCTTGGTAGATTTGGGCATCCAAAGGCAATGTATCAATTGTCTCATGTTCTCAGACAATCAGTTAATCTTTAAATGAAATAACAGTATGGAAGAGATGTAAATGCACAACTTCCTTAGAGACAAAAATCTCGCAAACAAATTAGGTTGTCAGGAATACCCCCACTACATCCCTCACACAATCACACCACACACACACCACACACACACACACACACACACACACACACACACACACACACACACACACACACACACACACACACACACACACACACACCACACACCACACACACACACACACAGATTGTCATACTGAAATGCTTTAAAGAAACCTTCCCAAATCTAAAAGAACTCCAAAGCCACCTAACAGCAACACTGCTCCTCAGGAATCACTGAAGCACACACCAAAAGCAATACAACTAAATAAGATAATAAGAGGTCTACTTAAATCCAACATGGCCAGCTATGAGGTCAGGATAACCTTGCAGACTATAGACAATCACAAGGCCTTCTTCAGCTATGTCCAGAACCTTAAAGGTAACACACAGCATTGTGCTTAACTGGTGGTGAATGTCAACATCTTCATCAGTTAGGATGACATAGCAAATCTACTGGCTGATAAACGCAGCTCAGAACACCACCTCCATGGGTCTCGACAACATTCGCAGTTGCCTCCTGAACAGTCTAAAACACATCCTATCAGGACCACTTGAGGCACTCTTCAACTTCAACCTCAAAACAGACTATATTTCAAGTGAATGCAAGACTGCAACAGTCATCTCCGTCCCACACACAACGGAAGACAATCAGCTGACCCAGGGAACTACAGACCCATCAATCTAACAAGCCTAATATGCAACACCATGCAGCGATTTATCATTGAAACAAGGGCACTGGTGGCCTTGTAATGGGAAAGTCATGCCTACTTAACCTGGCAAAGTTCTTTGAGGCTGTCACCAAGGCAATGGGCTAGGGTAAAACAGTGCAATCTGAGCATTTCAACCTAGCCAAGGCATTTGATACAATACCCCACTCAGGCATTGTTGACAAGCTCTTTCAGATAGGCATAAATTCCTACATATCTTGCTGGATTGCCAACTGGCTCAAAGACAGGACTCAAGAAGTCTCATTTTGGCATCTACTTCTTGGACGTCAAAGCTAATGTTCAAAGCCTCCGGCTCACCATGTTCACAGATGACTGTAAATTGGGTTCTGTTATAGATTCTCCCAAGAAACCAGCATTGTGCGAGATGGTTTAACACAGGCAAATGATTGGCGCCAAAGCCTAAAACTCAGTGCCAAAAAATTGCATTATAATGCCCCTTGAGAAACTGTCAACCTAAGTTAATTACTCCATCGATAAAACATTCCTAAAAGTTGATCCAGTAGTAAGGGATCTGGGAACATATGCAGACAGCAATCTGGCATTTGACCAACATGTAGCTAAGAAAGTAAGAAAATTATTTCATGCTGCCCAACTTATAGGTAAGGGTATGGTATCCAGGTCCATGGAAGTTATAGTACCACTCTACATAGCCATTATCAGACCTGTCCTTGAATATAGTGGCCCCTTTGTTGTGCATCTAACCAGACACTTGCAATAGCTGAAACGGACACAAAGATTTCTCCCCAGGGGAATTCAACACATGAATTCCCTGCATTGCACTGATTGCTTAAAAGCTCTGTCTCTGTATTCAGTCTTCTACAGGTTGCTGAGAAGGGATCTTTGCCAGGCTTACAGGGCTTCCTCCAACACAGCCCTGATGGATCTGTTGCTCATGTGCAAATAAAAAAGCACCAGAAACACTAGCTCCAGGAATCTGAACTTCTTCTGTGACAAACAGAACATTCTGGAGAGACAGATGTGTCTCAAAGGATCTCCACACTATGGAATAGGCTCCCCATCCATGTAAAACAGAGTTCATCCCTGACCCTTTTCAAAGAAAAGCTTGACAGCTGGATGGGAAATTGTAAATTTACCCTCAGTCTGGCCCCCCATGTCCCTTATGGACAGAGGATGTCAATAAGAAAAGTATTATCCTGAATTAACCCCCCCCCCCTAAAATCCTAATATGCTCCCCCCATATAGATGCCCATGATACTTTGGACCCAACTGGTTTGGGTTACGTAGTTTGGCTTATAAGGACTATAGTGGGCATTAGCCTACTAATAACCTATGAACCTATTATGGGATGTGGGAGGGGATTTGCCACCCTGCAAAACAAAATTTTTTTTTTTTTTTTTTTTTTTTTTTTTTTATTTATGATTTCTTTGAGTTACACTTCTCAGTTATGAAAAATTGATCAAGTGTGACTCATTGGTTAATGTCTCAGCTGAAAACATGGGAAATCATGTTCATAGGTTCATACATGTATACTAGGCTAATGAATGGTGGGGCCTTTTGTAAGCCTAGCTAAGAACCCCAATTGTATCCCAGAGGTTTATGTGCCTTACAGGTTGATTTAAGGGGTCTATATTAGAATGCCGAAACCTCACTAACGCGAATCCTGAAAGGCCGACACATACACAGCATACCACAAGAACACCGAACGTCCTTAAGCGCGAAATTCAAAATATCGAATTGCCATAGTGGGCCAACTTCACCACTCACTACATACTGCCTACCCAAACAAAATAAATATGAATATATTACTATATATGCACTTACCTTAACCCTCACCCTAATCCTAAGGTCAGTAACTATTGCACATTTACGTTAGGGAGCTATACCGGATAAGGGAATCTCCTGCTGACGTTTTACCTCACTAAACATGGTGTAGACAACTATGGCGGTTCGGTATTTTGAATTTCGCACTTAAGGACGTTCTGTGTTCATGTGGTTTGCTGTTTATGTGTCGGTCTTTCAGGATCCGTGTAAGTGAGGTTTTGTCATTCTAATATAGACCCAATTTAAGGAGTATATGTAAGCTAGGGAGAGATTTACAGGCTGCCTCTGTCCATTAGAGACAAAGGTGCTTGACCCAAGATGTACTTCTGATTTTCTGTTCACTGGTCTAGAATTAGGGAAGTGTTCTGCTTCACATGGATGTTAAGCCTGTTCCAGAAAAGGGTAACTGTCTGAGATATATACATGTCCCTCCAACGTATCCTATTTATGTTGGAAGTAAAGTTTAAATCCCTAGACCAAGTAATTCTGATGCTATTCATTTTGTGGCTATACAAAAGAGTTAGATCCAGGGATGTCTTGTATGCCAGGTATAGCTCGCCTTTCAACAGCCTGAGTAAAGAGATAGGACTTTGAGGCAATCTGCATATGACATGCTGTCTACACCCTGTATTCTTTTGGTGAGGAACCTCTGTAAACATTCCAGTTGCTGCATGTGCCTGGTAAGGTGCATACCAATGAGGAAATTGTACTCAATAATGGACCCGATGAAGGCCCAATACAGTGGTACGATGACTTCCTTAGACCTAGATGAAATGCTATCATTTATAAGTTGAGTAACATAGAATGAGTTCCTTACTACTTCAGACATATTGTTTGAAAGTCAAATTCCTGGTTACTGGTTCTGCTCCTATGGTTATATTACAGATGAGGTAATTTTCTAAGGTGGCTGACTTCCCAAAGGATAGTATTATGCATTTCTTGGCATCGAGCTTTAAGCCATGGCTTTGTCATCTGTCATTTGTCTGTGTTAGTCCTTCCTATAGGATCCTAATATCATGGGAGGATTCTGTGATTGTTACTAGTTTGCAATCATCTTCACATTTGGTTAGCCAGAGGACCTTGCCATTGTCCTTCATCATCATCATCAACCCCCTTTTTCCCATTTTTCTGCATGGGGTCAGGGTATCATGTTAACTGTCACCAACTCTCTTGATTCAGTGCCACAGTCCTGCCTTCTTCAACACTCATGCCTGACTGTTGCAGATCTTCTTTCACACAATCCATCCACCTCTTTGCTGGATGTCCTCACTTCCTCTTACCTTCTTCCTGTCTGTCCCAAATCTTCTTTACCAGATTGTCTTCTGCTTTTCTAGACATGTGCCCAAACCACCATAATCTGTTCTCTTTGATTTTTTCTGTAATTGGAGATATTTTGGCTTCTGCTCTTATGTCCTCATTTCTTCGTCTGTCCCACGGTGTGCATCCTATCACCTTTTCATTTCCATCACCTCTAGCTTCTTCAACTGTTCTGCCTTTACTGCCCAGGCTTCTGTACCATACAGTAGTACTGATCGCACCACTGTCTTGTACACCTTACTTTTCAGCTTCTTTGGCATTCTTCTGTCATAGACTACACCTGATACTCTATGCCAGTTGACTGCAGCCCCTCTGATTCAAGCTTTGACTTCTTCATTCAGACTACCCTTCTCCTAAACTACTCCTCCCAGATACTTGAAGCTGTTTACCTGTTCCACTATCTTCCCTTCTATCTCTATTCTCAGCTTCTTCTGATTTCCCCAATTTGCTGCCATTGCTGCTGTCTTATCTGTGCTTAGTTTCATCCCATGTGCCTTCAGATTTGCATTCCATTCTCCTATCCTTTGCTGAAGTTCTAGCTCAGATTCTGCCTGTACTGCCACATTGTCTGCATACAGCAGCTTTGTTGATCTGGCCACTATTACCCGTTTGCTAATGTAGTCCATCACCAGTATGAACAGCAGTGGGCTCAGAGCTAAACCCTGATGTGCACCCACACCCACTGGGAACCCCTCTGTGAGGCTGGATGTTGTTCGCACTTGAGTCATTGGGTCCTTGTACATAGCCTGCACTAATTCTACCAATGTTTCTGGGACTTCAAACCACCACAGTACTGCACAGATCAGCTTTATTGGGACCTTGTTATATTCTTTCTCCAAATCTAGGAATGCCCAGGTGGACTCATTCCTCATCTCTAGCTTCTTCTCGACTATCTGTCTCAGTGCAAACATCAGGTCAAATGTGCTGCATTCTGATCTGAATCCAAAATGCTCATCTCCCATCCTACATTCTACTACTCTGTGTATTCATTTATCAATCACCCTCTCCAGAACTTTCATGCAATGTGATAGAAGTTTGATGCCTCTGTACTGCCCACAGTTGTGGATGTCCCCTTTGTTCTTGTACACTGGCACGAGTATGCTTATTCTCCAGTCATCTGGGATATGCCTTTCTCTCCACACTGCTATCAGTATCCTCAGGAGCCATTTCTCCCCTATCTCACCCAGCATCTTTATCATATCTGCTGTGACCTTATCTGAGCCAGCTGCTTTCCCTGACTTCATCTTCCTTAGTGCTGTTCTTACTTCTTCTAGGGTGGCTCCTCTTCTTCTCACATTGTAGGCTGTTTCTGGGGCAGTACAGCTTCTGTGGGATTTTCTTCATTCAGAAGCTGCTGGCATTACTCCTTCCATCTGCCTTTGATGTCCTGTGGGCTGGTGAGCAGGTTGTTGCTGGAATCCCTTATGAAGGGTGTTTGACTATCTTCTTTATCTTTCTGTCTTTGCCTTGTAACCTGATATAGTTTCTTTGTGCCCCTTACTGAGTCACTTTCCAGATGTTGGTAGAGTCCTTGACTACCAAGAAATAGAAGCCAAAAAGGACTGGACCAAGCACAGAGCCCTGAGGGACTCTGTTAGTGACTGGCCTCTATGTGAAGGTAGTCTCCCTTATCCTGACTTCCTGGGTCATATCCATACCTTTCAACCTCTTAGAACAGGAAATCTGAACAAAGCCATAAATAAATGTGGGACAAAGGCCCCAAAATAGGGGCAATTTTTAAATATTGCTCTTACAAACTTAGAAAGTTGATAGACTAGCAGGTTTTGCATTAACATTTTTTGAAAGGTATGACATCTGAAACTCAAATGTCTGTCATTATTTTTTAACTTTAGTCTTTAATGATTTGCCACTACTTAGCCAGAAAAACACAATTTTATGAAAAACAGACCAAAAATATGAAGCAAAAATCTGGACATTCTGTGAAAATCTGTACAGTTAAGAGGTATGGTCCTATATGAGAGCCAGCTGGCTATCCAGTGGGTAACACAGGGGTTTATGCCTATATGCATGAATTTGTTTACAGTGCCTGAGTTGGGTATATAAGCCAGGTCAAGGTAGGCAGTGTGCACTATTTTGCTCTCATCCAAGGCACCCCAGTCCACCAGGATGAGTAGGCATGATCTGTCCTTGACAAAACCAAACTAGTTGGATCTAGTGTATGAAAGTTTTTGATGTCCTTCTAAATCATTTCCATGATAATTATTTTTGTGGCTTTGCATATAAGACTAGTCAGACCTACAGTTCTGTAGTTCCTGGGATCTGTTGACGGCCTATCCTTGTGCAGAAGAATGACTGTTACAGTTCGCCATTCACATAGCACAAAACCAGTCTGGAGGCTATGGTTAAACAGTGGATCCAGTGGTTCCAATAGGTCATGTTTCAGGCTATTTATGAGGCATCCTGGGATATTATTGGGGTGCACTGATGCAGTGTTTTTGGCCTTAGAGACCACATCTAGGACTTAGTCCTAGTGATAGTTTGGGGGGGGGGGTTGTTTGATGGTATTTCCTGGGGGGGTGGCTAGCAGAGGGAAGAGTGGGGTAAAACTAGAGCTGAATGTGATGGCCAGCAAATTTGCTATGTCTTCGGCTCCATGTAGGTCACTCCATTTGCAATTAGTTCTGCAGCTGTATACGCATGGTTGGAAGGCTTGAAATTTTGACAGGTTATCACTTACTAGTAGGAAGTTTGCCTTTGAATAGTTCCTAAATGTTACTAGGTTAGCCAGGGTCACAGAACTGATGTTTATTTTGAAGAAGATAGCTTTTTAGTCTGATCTTTTCAGACAAGACACTATATTAAGGGTGTACAGATAGGGTTGTCACCTTTTCAGATGACAAAAGTGGGACAATTGTGGTACAAACATCAGATTTTGCAGGCTAAAACATAGCCACGGCCAGTACAAGGGACAGAACTTCACTTTTTTGACTAAATAAAAGCTTATTCTTGTAGCATTTTAGTTGCTTATTTTGTTTCTTATAACATTTAGGTGTTTCAGATACAGAATAACTGTTTTATGCAACTATTACATAAAATACAGGAAATTATTTTGCCCTAATATTTCAGGACAGTTGCCATTCTTACAATATTTTTGAAGGACACAACTGCCCAAAGAGGGACTGTCCCTCACAAAGTGGGACAGGTGGTAACCCTATGTACAGAGTTCTCTCATCTTTGTGAATACCAGGTTGAGTATATTTGCACCCGATGTGGATGTATGGAATGTCTGGTTCAAGGTGTTTGTGTTTACAAAGTCAAGAAATGTCTTAGCCTGTATGTTTGGGGTCATGTAAGTATCCCAGTTTACAGTGGGGTAATTGAAGTCACCCATGAATATGGAATTGAGTTGAATGGTGAGGGCCTCAAGTCAGTTCATGTATGACTTATGGGTTTCTTGGCCTGTAGCTTGCAAGGATCATAGGATCATAGGAGGTTACTAGGCTAACTGCCACAGGGCCCTTACACGCCTAACAAAGTTCAACCAATGTTCCAACAGGTGTCTGGTTTAAGCAGACACTAAAATCATCACCTATTGCCCCTGTCCAAGAGGGCCACAGGTGGAACCCCTAGGGTGAATTTCCAGTTACCTATCCATTCGTCCAAATTGCACTTAAATTATGTTCAAAGAGGGGCTTTGTTTAACATGAATAGGAAGCTTGTTCCAAAGAAAGGCAACCTCTATGAGACAAATATGTCTCTCCAGCATGTTCTGTTGATGTCACATACCAGGTTAAGGTCTTTTGAGCGAGTGAGTGTGTGCCATTTGACGTGTGAATGTGCAGCGTTTCCATTAAAACTGGGCCAGAGATTGCTCTATATGCAAGGCACAGGTCACCTCTCAGCAGTTTGTACAACACAGACTAAAGTGACAATGATTTCAGTCTGTCCATATAAGACAGATCTTGAAGACCCTGAATTTTATTTACAAGGAAACTTTGTGGTCTCTCCAATTGCGGCAGGTGTTTGGAAAGGAATATATCAGGGGACATTGTACTCTATTATTGGCCTGATGAGGAAAGAATACAAGAGGGTTATAACCTCTTTTTTTTCTGGAGGCAATGCCCTTACTTATGAGATGAGCAATATAAAATGCCCTTCTTACCACTGGGGAGACATGGTGATCAAAGTTAAGGTTGCTGTCAACCTGTGTGCCCCAATCTCTCACCACTAACTGTGTACTTAAGGTATTGCTATTGATGTGGTAGTTTTCAGGAATATCACCCTTGTCAAAGGGGATGATGATGCATTTTTTTGCATTATATTTAAGGTCATGACTTTGGCACCAGTCATTAGTCTGTGTAAGACCTTCTTGCAGGATGTTGACATTGCTAGGGGTTTCAATGATCATTCCCAGTTTGCAGTCATCAGCAACCTTTGTCAGCCACAGTCCTTCAGTTTTAGCCTGTACTTCGGAGAAGTAGATTCCAGACAGTAGGGGTCCCAGAACTGATCCCTGTGGAATGCCACTGGTTATGGGTCTGCTGAAGGAGGTGGAGCCCCCTATTTTGATGGTATGAGTTCTATCAGTGAGCCAGTTTGCAATCCACCTTACAATATAAGGGTTGATACCCAAATGAGTGAGTCTGTCAATGATGCCTTAGTGGGAGATTGTGTCAAAGGCCTTGGCTAAGTCTAGGTAGGCCATATGCACAGATTTGCCCTTGTCTAGGGCTTTGGTAAGTGTCTCAAAGAAGTCCACCAAGTTTAAGAGGCATGATCTCCCCTTGGGTGGAGATGAGCATTTGGAGATTTCCTATATCTTTGTTAATAAGGTCCATGATGATTCGTTCCATGGTGTTGTGGATAAGGCTGGTCAGACTAATGAGTCTTTTCCTCCCAGGGTTCATGGATGCACTCCATTTGTGCATAGGGATGACTGTAGCTGTTTTCCATTCTGCTGGAATGAAGCAAGTGCTTAGGCTGTGATTGAAAAGCCTGCTCAATGGTGATACTACTTCCTGTTTTAAACCATGTAGAACACAGCCCGGGATGCTATCTGGTCCCACAGAGGCTGTGTTTTTGGCCTTGGAAAGGGCATTTAAGACCTGCTCCTCAGAGATACTAGGTGGGGGAAAGGTGTTAGGGATGCTTTGGGGTATATGTGGTGGGGACAGGGGAGTGAAGTTTTCACTCAACCTGTCAGCCAGTTGGTTTGCTACATCCACAAGTTCTGTATATGTAGTACCATTAACTATGAGTTTAGCACACATCTGGGCCTTACCTTTGAGGTTGCAGGTGTAACTAAAGAATACATTGTGGTTATCCTTAGTTAGGGAAACTAATCTGGATTTTTAGTTAGCCTTGGAGGACTTCACTAGGAGTTTTATTTGCTTGTTTAAGTTGAGGAGGGAGTGTTTCAAGTTTCAATACCATTCCTTCCTACTCTTAGACAGCAATTTCTTTCTCCTATTGTATAGACTGTTAATGGCAGTTGTCCACCAGACAGGTTTGTTTTTTTCTTAGATATATTGGGCATTTGCTATGGAAATCTGGACATGGAGAAGCTCAAGCATGTTGTCCTGTTTGACTAGTCTTGAGATGAGTTTGTTGCTGATGTAGATTGAGACACCTCAGCCTGTGGGCCATACAGAAGCTGGCCTGAATGTATGAAAGACACTGAAGTCCTGCACTGCCAGAGTGCTATCTGTGGCTTTAAACCATGTCTCAGTAACTGCATAGATGTCCACATTCTCCATGTTGATGAGAGCCTGGAAGGAGTGGAGTTTCTTCTTTAGGCTGCTGGTATTGTGCAGTGACACCTTTAGACTCCCTTGAGTTGGTTTTGCTATGTCAGAAGGTTTGTAAATTTGGCATTGCCTAAAAATGGCAATATGGGGGAGGACAATGTTTTAGCCAGTATTTGAAACCCTTGAGGGGACAGGTGCAGGCCATCCTTGGCAAATGAATGTGGTCTGTTGACCATATCCTCCCATGCTGACAAATATTGGACACTCTTGGAATGACACCAGAAACTAAGCTGATCATTGAAGTCAGCTCATATTGTGGCATCATCATTGGTAAAGGTAGAATGCTGCTCAATGCACATACCAGTCTGGGACACACAGTCCAAGAGATCCATAATATCTCAATTCATACAGTAAAGGGAGGTACATCTCAGGGTATTTACACCCACATGGACTATGACTGATTCATACAAGAACAGCATGGGTGATTTGATGGATCTTTGCCTCCGGTAGACAACTGACAGTGATTTTCTCCTTATTCAGCCTGGTGAGTGGGACATCTTTATGTCTTACAATGGAGTGTCATATGATTAAAAAAATGTGTTGAGTCTAATCTTGGCTTATGGGCTTTGTAATTGAGGTGTTGCATTGGGTGTTGTTTTGGTGGAGTGCTTTTGGGGTTAGTGAATATTCTTTTTGTAAGACGAATATCAAGGAGGTCTTAGGGTTTAGGAAGGTTGTTTTTAAGTGCCTCTGCATATGTTGGCCTATGTGTTTGATCAGTACTATTGTGGTGGATGTAATACTTATTGTACCAACAACCTGTTTTTGTGTGAGAGTCTTGCCTTCAGTGTTATTGTGTAAGTACATCCCTCACATACTGTATCAATTTCTATTCAGATTACTTTACTGTCAGTGAACAAGGCAATGTCTACATTGTCTCAGAATGCCCATATCTACCAAACTGTAAGTGGAGAAATTGGGAAAGTGTCCATCCATGGTGTCAGGTCTTTTTTAGGTGTGATATAAAATGGTATAGAGCAGGATTCTGTGAAGGCAGAATCTACATCTAGGCTATACATGACTGAATTTGTGTGGCAGTGCTCCTCATTGCACTCTTTTGGCAACTGAGTACTGGGTAACGGGGAAGTTTTACATGGAAACTTAAGGTTACAATACATAATCATATAAAATGGCAGGCAATTTATGTGGTTGGAATACAGCCTTAGCAACTATACAAGTAAGTACACAGGCATGTAGATAGTCTGAGGAATGCAGTTACTGGATAGTTAAACGCGTAATTTATGGTGAGGGTATTGTTGTACTAAGTATACAAACACAAGGCAGTCGTGTTACAAAAGAAAGTGCTTATGGTATTAACAGCCACAATTCACCATCCAGCTAAACACAGTAAGAAGAAAGTTACTGGTCATTGGTTGATGGAGAAAGGTATGTATTATAATATTTAAAATATTTTATTTTATGCAAGCTTGAGTTCATCATCCTTGAAATAAGAGACTGCCAAAAAGCGACAGGCAAAGAGAGCAAAATGAAATACAAGAATTTAAGTCGTGCACTTTCATTTTTCACACTCTACAACACATTACTAAAGATAATACTTAAAATCTGTCAACAGGAGTTATTGTATGTAATATACGCAGGCTGAAAATACTTAAACAGATGAGTAAGAAATACTCTACTCCCATCTAGAGGGCTGTACCACTCACAACCCCTTTAACTTTATATAATAGCACCAGTTAATTACATCAGTAATGCTAAGAGAATACTCATATACTAAGAAATAAACCACAAGCCACACATTGTTGCAATTGACTAATAATATTGTTTTACTAAAATAAACAAAATTAAGTTATGTACTTAGTCCGACTAAATCTACTGCAAAATATTTGTACAGGGAAATAAATGTTTTAAACAAATAAATGGGATTTAGATACAAACTCTGTCTGCAGCTATTTTTCACCTCCTACTAACTGCAGGCTATTCATGTATTCTATCTGCCTTTGATTTGTAAATGCATTTAGCAGTTGTTGAGTACTCAATGACAATGAATCACAGACATTAGGTCTCGGTAAACAAAAATGCCTGTGCAAGTCATAAGCCAGATTTTAAATACTGCTGCTACCCAACAGTTGCTCTCATAACGTAAAAGAAGACCTAATCTTTGCATTTATTTCTTTTTCTTTTTTTTTCTATTTTAAAGGAAAGTTTCCTGTTTGCGCAATTTCACACATTAGGCCAAGATGCAGTCCATTGCTGATAAAATAGTTTTAGGCAGGGAATAAGCTCTGCAAATGTTTGCAAGGAACTGTTTCAGTCTCTATTGCTTGCTGCATCTCCCTCTACTTCAATAAATAACACAGCCACCACCTCAGAGTACTTATTAGCATAAACTACCACCACCAAGACATACTCCTTACTTGTGTTCTAAGAGGACTCAAAATATCCACAGCTACCCTGTGAAACAGTTTCTTAATAGCAGGCAGTGACACTATAGCAGCCTCATTTTGTCTCCTGGTTTGCCAATCTCCTAACACTTGCAGTATCCTGTCACACTTTTGTAATGACAAGCCAATATTAATTCTGCATAAGTCTCCTTTCCTTGCACTTCATGTTCATATAGTTTGAAAAAGGAACAAAATGGGCAAAGGCCAAAAATGACTGTCAGTACGTCTTTATTAATATTAACCTTTGGCAGTCCATTCCATGTACAAAACCCCTTGCCCTTGTAAACAGACTATCTTTCTCCTTGAGAATCAGTAACCCCCTTGTCTACCTCTCTCAAGTTCTCCAAGATAGGATTTGAGAGCTAGGCCTGTTATAACTCGATTTTTGTGATCCACAATAATCCCCAATCTAAGAGATGTTATTTTCTTTTGAAAACTATGGCTTAGATTGAGGATTGCTACCACCAAATACCTCTTCCTTGAAGTATCCTTTTCAGAGGAAGACCAGGGCCTTGGGACATCTGACTTAGGTTCATGATTGCTGCTTCTACTTAACTGTTTTTTCATGATTGCTGCTTCTACTTAACTGTTTTTTCTAGCAATCACATTACCAGTTTTGGTTGAAGGTGTGGGCATTGCTTGACGCTCAACTGACTGCCTTCTTCATGCAGTTGTCAACAAGCCTGGTTGTATGCAATTGCACGTACACAGCTGCATTGTTAAAATCATTTACTATTAAAACATCATCATGGATAGCATGAAACACTATTACCTGCTTTCTTTCCCTTCCCTGTTCTCAGCTCAAGTGAATCCTGGAAAGTGGAAAAAGAAAAGTAGCTCTTCCCATGACCATAAGTGTAATGGACTTCCTGGCAAGTAATGCTCCTCTATAAAACTGCAGGCTTTACATTAGTTATGTCTGATACCACATCCCTCTTAACAATTGTTTACTTACTGTCTACTAAGATCGAATACAATCACCTGTGATAATCTGGAACAGCAAATATTTCATTTCAACCCATCAACATGTTGTGTTACATCTATTAGTTCCTTAAAATGCATTTTATTTTCCACCTTATCTCTGTCAATTTTCGGACCCAATATGCTCTACTTGGCTAGATTGGTAACATTTATTCCCAAGACCTTTCCCCCATTCTCTGTTTGTTGAATGTGCTGTGATAATTTTGACTATCCCAATGTTTCCCTTATATCTGCATGAAGTGCTACATAGTCTCCTTATTTGAAACAGTCCTGGTCTGTCTACCACATTCTTATAGTATTAGGTAAGGTACTCAGTACTTTATCCCTTATCATAAGGTCTCTCACCATTTCAAAAATATTAACTTTAAATGCACTTATCCACTTGTTTATGTAGGTGCTTGTTTATACAGTGAAATCAGCAACACTGTCTGCTTTTTATGTTCTCTCATCTTTTCCTATAAGATTTAGGTACACACTTAAAATATTCAAAAAACATTCTTATCTTTACAATATTCTGAGCAATCAGAATCAGATGTCTAAATTCATGTATGCATAGCTTTGCCCGAAAGCAGGGGAGAAAAAAAAAACTCATTACCCCTGTTCAGGTTTGTGTTGATTACACTTCTGTTATAATGCAATCAAAGTCATCTCACTCTTTGCACTGAGTGAACAGTGTTTTCATTCTTTCTGTTCATATACATTTGGTAAAGAGTGAACAGTCTTTTTTTTAAAAATGTACTCCTTCTCCCACTTCTGCACCATGACCAGTTCAAGTTGATGCTTCCTTTCCTCCTCAGCTTCATGCTTTAGATTAATTTCCTTGTCTATGGCTTCATGCATTCTCATTTTCCCTACTACTTTGATTTGTGGGTCCTTCATCTGCAGCTCCAGTCTCTTTCATTTAAGCTGCAGTTTGGGATCATCCAAGGACATATAGGTTGGCGCCTTTGATGCATGTTGCACAACTACTGCCCCCGGCAGGCTGTCACTAGGTCCAGTGGACTGAACTTCAGCTGCATGCAAGACAGCCATAAAATTAGCCCTGTTCAGCTGGAAGCCCTTTTGAAGTGCATTCTTAAGCAGTTGTGCCACTGACATTTTAATATAGTCTTCAGGGTTTATTTTGGTAGTTTCCTAAATATTGCTACAAAACAAAACTACTGTACAAGTGCTGCTACAAGGGTACAAACACTTTTTGGTGACAAAATGATTTTGCAGGCTATATAGGTCCGCTTTACAGTATATCTATACAAGTGTTAACCAAATTTTATGTCAAGGAGGAGGCTTTAAAATACATAACTCTGGCTTCCATTAATATGTGATGGTTGAGGCTATGGTCTCATGATCAAAACTACTGACCATGGACTAAGATGGCAAATGCACACTACTGTCTCAGATGATGGCTAGTATGTGCCACATCCAAGTAAGATTTATGGTGAGCAATTAAAAGAGCAGAGTTATAATCACAAATAGTCTCCAGGAAGGGCTGACATGGACAAATAACTGGTGTCAGAGCTGTGAACTAAAGCCAAATGGCAAGAAATGCATAACGGCATCCTTTGAGAAGTCGCCCACCCCTGGTAATTATCACATACTGACAACACACTGCTAAGAATTGACCCAGTAGTCAGGGACATGGGGACACACATAGACATTAATCTAGCCTTTGACCATCATGTCTACAGTAGTGAGGAAATCAGAATCCTATGTTTTACAACTTATAAACAAAGGTATAGCATCTAGGTCCAAGGAAGTCAATGTTTCACTGTATTTGGCATTCTTCAGACCTATCATTGAGTACAATGCCCCCTTTGGTATGTACCTAACCAGGAACATCCAACAGTTGGAATGTCCACAGAGTTTCCTCACTAAAAGAATACAGTGCATAAGTAACATATCCTTTGTAGACTACCTCAAGGCTCTATCCCTGTATTTTGTCTCCTACATGCTGTTGAGGGAAGATCTATGCCTGGCATAAAAGGCATTATCAGACCTCACTCTGACTGACCTCCTGAATATCCACAAAACAAACAGCACCAGAGTTACTCATTCTAAAGATGTAAACCTTGCCTATGATATATATAAACAGAACCCAATGGAGAAACAGGTATGTATCCTAGAGACTACCCCTTCTCTGGAACAGTCTCCCCATCTATGTGAAGCAGAGTTCCTCCCAAACCTAATTCAAGTGTAACTTGGACAACTGGATGGGAAATAGTAACTTCATCCTTGGTTTGATACCTATGTCTCTAATTGACACAGGCAGCCTGTAAATGTCTCATTTTCCAGGCCCCTATTTGTACATGTTTTTTCTCCCAAGCCTCTGCTTATATTTATCAAAGGTACCAGACCTTTTCAGAGATTTGCAATGCATGTCTAGGCTTAAAAAGACCCTTGTGGTCATTAACGTAATACATACCTATGAACCTATAAATTTCCAAAAATTGGTTGGAATATTCATTTCAATGCCACTTCAATGACTGTAAAAACAAATATATATCTTTGAACTATAAATGCCTTTTTACATTTTGAACAACAAAGACATAGTTTTAGATACATCAGCTTGATGCAATGCTGGAATGGTTTCTAACTTTTCTTTAACATGTAATGCTGGAATGGTTTCTAACTTTTCTTTAACATGTAATGCTGGAATGGTTTCTAACTTTTCTTTATCATTTTGAATTATACTGGCAGGTAGGTAGTTACTGATTTCTGTTTAGTTTGATATTTTCTTTCAATTTGATCTGCAGAGAGAGGTTAGCCATCTTCAACACCAGAGCAAAATCTAGGGCCTTTATTCTGCCATTCTAAAGTGTATCTGGCATAAATCATACATGGTTCAATATATTTTAAATATAAATTAATAATAGATGATATATACAAGCGAATGAGAAGCAAAGGGTGTTGGAGTGAAGCCAAAGCATTTAAAGTAAATGGCATGTCCATGTCTATCAAGAAATTGTATGAATTACTTATAAAACAGCCATATATCTTTTGTATTAGATAGATTCCTATGACGAGTCACTGAAGATTCATCATAAGACTCTATCCAGTAAAACACATTTTTAAATGTGGAGGCACGATTACTGATGAATGTTAGGAAAAGTCAAGCATTGACTTTCCAGAAAAAGGATTGATGCTGGAATGCAAGACAAGGTCTGTTAGGCTACAAAAGGAATTTAAGAAGTTGTTCAATCACTTTCTTTACCAAAGAGGGAGGCTAGCAAAAGGAAGATCTATAAAGAATATAGAAAATCTTTGCCATCAAGATTATGTCATTTGCCATTAATCTATGCTCAAAATATGTGAATATGTGAGGTTACAGTTTGACTTGGTCCTGTAATACCTCAGCTATGGCTGCAACATGACACATCACCATTTCTTCCAAACTAGTTGGTAAGTAGATACTTAAAAACACATATTACTGATTTACCCAAGGTGATAACAACTTTGGTTTTAAATTATTTGAGAGGGTGAAAGCAAAGATTAACACTAAACATTTGTATTATTGCAATGAAGGTATTAATGATACACCGATGCTCTGTAAAAATGAAAAAAAAAATACTGACAATGATGACAACTTGATAATCTAGAAAAGATAGACAGCATTTCAGAATACTATTAATTGGCGTTTCTTAGTTTACTGCAACATTAAGGATACAGTCTGCAGATAATTAAATGTTATTTTGCCCATGGTTTATATCCCAGTAGAGCTTCATTTTATATAATAGTCACTGCTGAAAGTTCAACAGCTAATGCAGAAAGGAGGAAGAGTACTGGACAGCCTTGTTTCATACCTTTCTAATAGAAAATGACTCTGAAATGCGTGATTCTGTTTAAATACTGCAGAACAATTATTGTGTAAAGATACAGCTTTAGTTTGTTTGCTTTGAATAATTAAATGTCTAAATATAAGCATTTTACCATTAAAGATGAGAAAATAATAAAATTTAAAATGACAGATTTAAGTGGTATAAGTATGGTACAAGGTAATATAAACAGACTCCCTTACTGGATTTAAAAAGACCCTCCTGAAAGAGGCCTTGGGAGATATATAACTGAATCAGTGAAGGTAGCTGATTTTTAAATGGCCAAGGTAAGATAAGCAAAAGCCACTCTAAAGGATGTTTTGAGGAGGACCTCAGAACAGCCATCAATCTCTATATTATATCCTAATATACTTTGCAGGGACCAGAGCACCAACATCTCTTTTAGGTAAGCATGACCTAACTGTATGAGGCCCAAAATGAAAGCATGAAAATCTTAAAGACAGACCTATCAACAAATTAAGCCAGTGCAAATCCTACAACATGAACAGTATAAGACACACATTATGGCACAGCCAAATGCCTTACCAGTTCAACTGCACAAAGTCCCCATCTCTCAGCCCAAGGTAAGGGAAATTATAGTATAATCAAGATAGCACTAATACAACCATCACAATTACAAGTTTTCAAATCCAGGCTATGATCATGAGTTGAAAATACAGAGTACTCATGCCAACTGATAGAGGTCCTTAAGTATGCATACGTCATGAAGAACTCATTCCCACTCTTCAGACCCACAAAACAAATTCCTACCATCTCCAAAAAGTAATAAAGGGGAATGGAGAGAGAGATGTGATGGACAGACAATGCTCTGGACTACCATTATCATAGTATTTGTTGGGTAGAGCTTCGGTCAGCTTTCTGTCATATAAATAAGGAAGGAATGATGCAAGCAGTCTTCAAGAGTTGTGAAATCTGGCATGGACTTCTAAGAAAAGGAGAAGTAAAGCTGAAGGTCATAAATATGGGACTGATAAAGAATATCTCAGCTTTGCAATACCTCTCAATGGAAACATGCACATTGCGATCAGCAAAGGTGACATAATTGAGCCATTAGACACCCCTCATTCCAGCATATGACTGCTGGAAGAGATAACCACACTGACTATTTGCTTTACGCAGCCCAGGTAAAAGGCAAACCATTTGAAAATCAAAAACAATTGCGGTGTCAAAAGCCACTGAGGAATCTAAGAAAACTAGGACAATATGCAACGTTTGATCCTTCATCATCAGGATTTAACTCACAGCTCAAATAAGTGCTGCAACAGAGCTATCTATATATTTCAAGTCAGACTGATGTGGATTAAAGAGGTCATGGGATGTCAAATCTTTCTCATTAATATTGCTTATAAATGGAAAGAATAAAATAGAGCATTCATTTTTCAGCATGACAGGATCCAAAGATGATTTCATGGAAAAGTTGGCTTTCAAGGCTTCTTTTAGAAAAATAATAGGGGAAAAAAAACAGACTCGTTGTGGATTATGCAGTTTGCGAAATAATTAAATAATTGATTGAAATAAGAAAGTGAGTGAAAAAGGGGGAGAAAGGAGGTATGAGGTATGAATAGGTACTTGTTCATATTTAGGGATACACTTTATCCTGGGGTTGAGCAAGAACAGAACCAGAATTTGTCTAAGAAGTCTTTCAAAGCAGTTTTAAAGGACTGGAGGGAGAATATTGACCTGATAGATGCAGGTAATGAGTTCCAGGCCTAAGCAATATGTCATGAGTACAGACCTTGTCCAGCAGATTTGATAGGTTTGTGAACAGAGTGGAGTTTTTGATCATTGGATGGTAATGATTAGGTGGGTACATGGTCATGTAGAATGGTATTTAGTGCTTGACAAGCCAATGGATTCTGCATAATTTTATAGGTGGTAAGAAGATGTGTATGTGTTAGATGACTGGGTAGTTTTAACCAAATTAGTATTTTTAGTGCTATATAGAGATGGTTTCTGAAAGGGGTATTGTTGAAAATTTAGCCACATTATATTATTATTCACGTTTTGCTTTTCATGATGCATGGAGGTTAGTAAGAATGGGGTCACCATAAAACAGTAAGGAAGGAGCCAAATAGTGGCAAGTGTAGTATTAGTTGCATTGATGAGAAAGGTTTTGGTTCTATAAAGCATCCCTAGCTTTTGGTGATTTTTTTAATGCAATTTTGTATATGCAGGTCAAATTTAAGATTATTAGCCACTATTTTCCATTAGCATTGTTAGTTGCATAAAATGGAAATTTATGTGCTATAGTGCCTCATAAAACTAATATCCAGGTTCAAACCACTGACTGTCAAAACAAACAATTGAATTAACTCAATCTCAATTGTTCTTCTTTGCAATGTTATATGGAAATGTCCTTTAAGAAACATAACTGTCGTGTTTGATACAGAATGATCAGACTGGGAAAAGTGTCTGACACTGGCTTGTCAATCATTTTATTTGTAACTGTTCATTCTAGTCCTGAGTGACTGGCTTGAGTCTCCTATGTAACCTGGCTCTTAACATTTCCTGCATTTGATTAGATAAGCTACATTTTTTGGAAGTGCACATAAATGAACCCTGTACTTGTACTGGCAAGTTAGAAGGGCTTTTAATGCCTGTGCTTGAAATATTTGTATGTACGTATGCACTTTGAAACTTCTGATCTGTTAAATTTTGTTGAAAGTTGTATAAATCAGGTGACATTTTACAGGGTCTATATTAGATGATTGAACTTTCAAAAGTTCGACTGTCATATGGTCGGCACCATATGATCAAATTTTTGAAAGTGCAAACGTTTTAATGGAGATCTCCATATAGCATGGAATGGGAAGATTTCCATTTTGTGCACTGTAGTGAAATCTCAGAGTTGGTATATTTAAAGAGTGGGGTGTGTGGGGGTAGAGCCCCCCACGTGGGGGTTGTGGGCTTGCCCCCCTGCTTAAAATGTTCAGGTAGGTTATTTGTGTAGTTTATTTTTTTTATTAGATTTTTGAACTTTTAAAAGTTCGATCATATGGTGTCGACCATATGACAGTCGAAATTTTGAAAGTTCGATTATCTAATATAGACCCGTTTTACACCTTGGATGGTTACAAGGTTTTGTACCATTTGGACTATGTTCTGTTCTGAGCTGTGTGTGCTTCTGACTAGAAGATTTGAATTCAACCATCCAAGATGATTTGTACAACTTCAAAGTATTTACTTTCACATAAGGCAGCATTCTGTTCAGAACAGTAGTGACCATAAACTTAGTCAGTAAGGTCTAAATGTTCTTCAGAACCTTAGACTGGTGTTGCAAAACCATTTTCTTTTCTCTCACTGTTTGTCTATCTCTGTCATTCTTTCTGTCTTTCTCTCAGTTAAACCACAGCCTTTGTAGTATATCATATTAGCTGCATTCAACATACATACATACATTCTAACGCCGTATCTTAATCTCTTGGTAGTCCCTTCCTTTCTCATCATAGTGAACTAGATGCTATTGTTAATCCGTACTTTTCTGTTAATAAAAACATCTGCCTCACAAATACTGCTTGTTTAGGGAGACTAATAATTTGCAAATTATAACTTCTTGTTTTCCTTCTCTAGATTTAACTAATCTCCCTACACTTCTCTTATTTTAAGATTTATTGTCTAATTAAATGCAAGAATCATTTCCCTCTGAGTGTTATTTTCTCTGCTAAATGGAGACTAACTCTAATGTAACGTGCTAAAACTTTGATTTTTATAGCATGGTAAGACCCCATGTCTTGTACCCAAATGCACGTGCACACACACACACACACACACACACACACACACACACACACACACACGCACACACACACAGTGTCTGCCTCTGAGGTGCACTCCGAGCTGCATTTTTTTCCACACTAGCATTTTTCAAGTTTTATTTCTTTAGCAAATTGGAAATAAATTATTTGCTTCCCTTTCTAGGTACAAGTGGATATTTAAGCACTGTGTCTAGCATCAGAACTTAATAACTCCTAACAAAGTGCTCATGCCAGTTTGAATGCTCAAGTAGTTGCAAAACCTATGTTGGTCCAATAAAACGTATTACATCGTTTCTGTGTTCCAGTGTTTTTGTGCTCTCTGTTAGTGGACCAACATGACATTTCTTTCTTTTTTTCCGTCTCGTGTCAAAATCAGAGACAATTCAATCATAATTCCAGGCAGGTTCCAAAGCAAGCTAATCCAAACGCAAATCTCTGTTTTAATTGTGTCCAAGAATAAATTGGCATGATAATTGCACTTTCTTTCAACCAACAAAAATATTTCCTCCTGACACAAACCCTATTGTCACCATCCCCGCCCCTCAATAAAAGTGCAGCAGCAGTGACCAATTTGGACTACTGCTTGGCAGCCCTCAGCAAAATAAATTGGAAAACCATGAACAGGAATCAGCTATTTCCTTTAGACCAACAAGGTCCATTCTTAGAGATCAGGGGTCATGCTACTATTCTGTTCTTTAAAGATATTGGAGTCACTTGCTCCATGACCATTTCATCCAGTTCTGAGATCACTCTTTTTAAACATTCTTTTAGAGGAGTGGAGTTTTGCGGGTACCCTTAGACTACCTGGAAAATACTTCTCTACATATTCAGATAGATCCCTAACAAAGGCATCATGCATTCATTGTTGGAACCTTTGCTTCACTCATCTTACTAGGTATGCAGTGCAAGTTAAAATGAACTGTCTACTTTAATACTGATGGAGTTTTTCAAAGTATTGCATATGAAACTTTTTCTTTGGGGTTCTAACCCTATGATATAAATCCAGATGAAGACACAGTTTTTGCCACTTTTAACTTTGAAAAAATGCCCAGTGCAGCTAATAACAATGGGTTTCTTCAGTCTATTCCCCCCACAACTGTGAACCCATTATGTCAATAAAGTAGGATTCATTGATCCATCAGCAGAAGCAGAGAATGGAACAGAGCCTGTAATTTCCATATCCTTAGATCAATGAATTATAATGCCAAATAAAAGTCTGTGTAATACTCCCAGTAATGTAGCTAGGGTGGGGTGAGAGGGGTTGCACTGGGTGCAAAGTGTTAAGTGGGCTTGATCAGCGAATCTCGATCTCTAATGCAATACTGTTTTTTAAAAGCCAGTATTGCATTTGCGGTAAAACCAGAGTGCTGTAGTGCTCCATGTGTAGTCTAAACTGCATCAACTGTTTGCTGCATTGGTATGGTGATCAAATATTAGTTGGTGTCAGTTATCATACCCAATAGTTTTGTGTTTTGTACTGAGTGTATTCTAGTATTATTGGCTGATAATATTTTTAAGTCACGGTACTTTGATTGCTGGTGTGGAGGTGAAAGTATCATTAGCTTGCTTTTCTTTGGATTTTGGAGTATTTTAGCTTGCTTTTGCTAGTTTTCAATTTTTGTGGAAGAATGCTGTAGGTCATCTTGGAGGTGTTGGACTGAAGAGGCTGCACATATTTGTGTTGAGTTCTTTACATATTGGGTTATATGTACTGGGAGAATTGTATTTATAAATATATTAAAGAAAACTAGTCCTCATATTGAACATTGTGGTGGTGCAACTACTGCTTGTTAAGCAGTTCAACTGCAAGCATACACCCTGTGTTATATAGCTAAGGTAACTTTTAAACCAAATTATGGTATTGTTCCTTGATCCTAGATAATATGGGTTGTGAAACTGTATCAAATGTTTTGGATAGGTCTGAAAATAGGGATGCAACTATTTCACCTTCATTTCAGCTTTTATGAACATAGTTTATGAAAGTTAGCAATGCTGTTTCTGTGTTGTAGTCAGGTCTACATCCATGTTTCTTGTGGAAAGTAATCTGTTCTCTGTTAGGTAGTTGATGACTGTAGGTGAACACATTTTTCAAGTATTTTAGATAGAGGAAACAAGATGGCTGTAGGTCTGTACTTTGCCAGCTCAAAAGATTATGTAAGAGAATAAAGCAGGATTGTTTCCAGAATTTTGGACTAAAGATTCTTGGAGAGAATTGGTTTATATGTAAAGATACAGGGTGTGCAATGGCATCTGTGTCTGTTTTGAGATATCCTACTGGAAGGTGGTCTGCTGCCGTTTTGGTGGATTTAAGTTTTGACTAAGTTATTTATCATGCTGGTAGGAGTAGTGATTAGTGAGAAAGTAGGAGTGGCCCTGAGTGCACACCCTTACCTTACTGCTGTGTTGGGTAAGCTGTGTTTAGCAGCATGTATGCCATATGAATTAAATCTGCATGCTAAGCTACAGTTTGTTTCTTCTTTGAAAAGTCAGAGATGTGATTTTTTTACCAGGCTGAAAAAGTATATTGATTGTTGACCAAAACTGTTTTGAAGTTTTCCTGTAGAGCAGAATAGCAATTTTGCTTAGCCTTTAGAATGGTACTCTTAGTGGTGTTTTCTATGTGTTGATATTGTTGCCTTTTGCTGTTTTGTTCTAAATGCCATTTTTACATGCATTATCTCTGTTGTGCATTAACTTTTTTATATCTGGTGTACTCATTTTGGTTTTATGACTTTCCTGTGCTAAGGTACAAAAGAGTTTAATATGGAGAAGAAGGTTCTGTTTTAGTGAGTTAGTGCATCATCTAAAAGCAGTGTTTTTAATGGCTCCCGGCTGGGATAGACAAGAAAGTGT
Source organism: Protopterus annectens (assembly GCF_019279795.1). NCBI lineage: Eukaryota > Metazoa > Chordata > Ceratodontiformes > Protopteridae > Protopterus > Protopterus annectens. Next base: position 1,652,807,007 of record NC_056731.1, on the reverse strand, counting down.
CCTTATCAGATCTGGTTGCAATTTTGACTGTTTTACTGGATGGTGGCTGTTTCTGTGAATTTTGGAATGTTTCTATATTGTGAAGACCAGGTTATGATCACTACTTATGTCAAAAATACTTTCTGCACAGGTAATTCTGTTAGGATCTGATGCTAGTATAGACTCCACAATACTTTCTTATCCAATAACTTTATCTGTTCTTGCAGTAATATGTATTAGCTGCATTAATCCATATAGATGGATAGTGGGGTGAATAGTTTTATGAGTACACTTGGGTCGGTCAGTATTAAGGTATTCTAGGATTATCATGTTAACAGATATATTTGTAGGTAGCCAAGTAACCTCCTATGATCCTGGGATTCATCTGCCCTAAAAGAGATATAGAGTGTTTCTATACATAATTTTTTTAGTTGATTTTAAGTGTAGCTACTAGGATTTCAGCGTTATCTATATTTGGTGTTTTATGGGGGTGCACGGCAAGGTTAAAAGCTTTTGAATATTAAATGGTTATATCACCAGTTAATATAGTATCATTATCAAAGACAATCCTGCAGCCAGGCGGTAGTATTCATTCATCTTGTGTGTGTGATCCAAGACAAGTTTCTTTTAGTGCATTCATGCTATGGGTATATAGACACACCCAGCTAGGAAGGTCTCTTATTCTATTCTGCATAGTATGGGGCATTCACTGTACGTAGTTTTAATCCAGAAGAGATGCTCCAGAAAGGCAAATTTGGATTAATCTAGACAGTATTATGAATGGCAAGTCCTGGGTTAGGATGACTATACCCATGTTTTAGAAGAAATTTGTGTTTAAGTTTGTACTGGTATTTAGATTTCTACAGTAAGGTTTTACTGTATCTGGCTTGTTTAACTCTAGATGTTTGCTTTGTTAGTAGGTATTTTAAGAATAAAAGATCATTTGTGTTAATCTGAATATCTGAGGGTTTATTCTCACACTATTGATTGAGTGCCTCTGTTGGAGTATAAGCATAAAAGTTGCATTTTGTATAAAATGGGTAGTGGTGGTGATGAGTAGAGATAAAAGAAAAAGAAAATGAGTAGGGCTAGAAGTTGTATTATTTTATGCAAGTAATGTATGTAGTTTGCTTGTGGTTGCTTTGCCATATTAGTGAAGTAGAATTATGTTTGCTTTTCTACATTGCAATGGTGAAATATTTGAGACAAAATCTTGTATTTCTTACTTTTGCATTTACAAATAAGTAAATACTGATACAATGGCATTGCCTAATGGCCAGGATAAGTACACTATAGTAATCAAAATCTAAACAAACTGTAAAGGAAATACTGAATATTGTAAAGAAGATAATGGAACTGTATGTAGAATCTTTAGGAAAAGGGAAAGAGCAAATTACATGGACATAAATGGAATTTTGGGTGCAATAGATGCAGAATAATGTTCAGGAAGAGGAGTGAATTCTAAGGAAAGGTAAGAACTGAGCAATTTATGTCATCTTGGAATGAATTATAACTGTTAATAAAAAAATAAAGGGGCATAATGCATGAAAATAATTTTATTTTAATATGTGTGTACATATATCAATTGTTTAAAGGTGTTTAAAAATGCACACACATAATTTTAATCTATATACTCTTAATCTCAATGCTTTGGAAGTTTGAGTAGACATTATGTTACATTTTGCTCCAGTGACTACTTGGAACACAGCATTCAATTTATTTTGAGTTTCTCTTCTCAGATATTAGTGACCCTGGTTCTTCTGCAAATTTTAGGTCTCACACTGTTGCACACCAAGTACTATTTTAGCCTTCACTGTGTCTGCAAACAAGTCATTTGCATGTTTCTGTCTAATTATATTAATTAGTTTTGCCTGCAGATTTGATTCTGCTTGCTTTGTGTCATTTATACATTTATATAACTTCGAGATTAGCATAGGGGCTCAAGATTGGCATAATGGTAAAGGTGTTTGTCTTACAGACATAAGGTTCAGGGTTTGCTTCTCACCTTTGAGAGGAAATTAGCCAGACTTAAAATGACTCATAAGAGCAGCTTGCCTAGTATGAAGCTATGACCCAGTTAAAGACACTTCTATTGATCAAGCCAGTAACCAAATCTCATGCAGACTGTATCTGTTTTTTTTTTTCTGTTTCATGTCACCATTGTTATCTCTATTTTCATCAGATTTTGTTTCCTTTGCTTTCATATACATGTTTCTACATTCTTTTTTTTCATAATGTTTACTTGAGCTGGAATAATTTCTCTTGCTCTGCATACAGTCACTGCTTTATTTAATGTTTTAATGTGCTTCTAGTAGCAATCTGCCTCTTGTCTGATCATTTTGCTCACCACACAATTCTGTCTCCTACTAATGAATCATGTAACTCATCAAACTGTCTTTGGCTCAGTTTTTTACCTCAGTAAAGTAAACAATACTTTCCATGGAGCCATTTGCCCTTACAAAGTATAAATTGTGATATATGGCAGATTATCTTTTGGTTCAGTAATTCTGGTATTTCGTCTCACAGTTATATCATCTTTCTCACTTTCATCCCAGCTAAGTCACATTTCTCTCCTCCCTTTTCCTGTTTTCCTGGTCTGTGCAAGAATATGTGATCCAAAAAAACTCAGACTCTGGAAACACTAAACAACAAGCGTCAGATTTCATGTCATCTGTTAGAAATCCGCTCTGGTTGTAAAAATAATGCACTAGTCAAACACCTTTCTCTTCATAAAAGGCACACAGATTTTAAGTTCCAGATCCTGGATCGCATAGACATGGGTGATCTTGTAGGAGACATCCCGAATATTCTGGAGAAACATGAACTCATGTGGCAATTAAAGCTGAACTTTTCTAGAAAGCCTGGACTAAACTACTACTGTTCAATTAAAAGTGCACTGGAACTTAAAAAATTGCCACATTGTTTACATGACTAATTGTATTTTTTATTTTATTCTACAAATTGGTTTTAAATACAATTTTAAATCATTTGAAATTTAAACGTATATTTTGTTTCCATTATCATACATACATTGTTTCTTTTTTTTTTTTTCCGGTTCTTTTTTCCACTTTATTCAAAATGATGTGTAATAACAATACTAACTAATTACACAATTATATATATTTTATAGATTGTTTTTAGGGTTCTTGTACACAGACCTGAAGAAGTCTAGAAGGACGAAAGCGATCTTTGTTAACAATAGGTTATGAAAATAGAAATTGATTTTTACATGCAAAATGTATATCTATATATTTATATATATATTTTGATTGCCAAATGAACTAAGGTTGATATATTTCCAGCCATGTAGTATATTGTCTTGGATAAAATCAGACTTAATAATCTACTTAGTAATCTGGTTAAATAAGAGGTACCACATCATTATAAATTTTATTTAAAGTACATAAGGGTTATATATTATTATGACAGCTACTAAGTAGGGCAGGTCCAGCTCAAATGTCACACTGATGGGGGAAGGGATGTGAATTTAACATGTGTACCAATAACACTTTGTTTTACAGCATAATAAACCACTCCCATGCCTGATAAGTATATATATATATATTTAGAAAGCTTGTGAGGAAATTATTACTCTATTTTTGTTTTACTCGGATCACTTGTTTGTGTACATAAAGGATTTATGACTGGAAACAGACTGCCTGCCTTTCGAATACTTAGTAATGCTGTACAATTATATATTTTCTATTATTTTTTGTTTTGTTTTGACTTAAATGAGTTTAAGTTTGCTACTTCTACTACTATTGTCTGATACGATTACTATACAGTGATTAACTAGAAATATATGGACTGAAAATCTTCCACACAGAGAAGTTTTACACTGTTTTGTTTTTGGACCCACTACACTTTAGTGGGTTGTTTTGAGACTTCAGGGATACCACGGAGATTACTTGTTTTTTAATAAGACAGATTCAAAGCTTTTAGGTAAAAACCCTTCTTCAGTGCAAGGATAAAACTCAGTCAAACAACTTACATTATAAGGATTTAAAATCATACCATGTGATACAGTCACAAATCATAACACATTTCAAATCCTTATAACAAAGTCTTTTTTCATACTAGGACAATTCCTGTTTGCATAGTTTGGGTTATCGCTTAACTGCATCTCATTAATTCACCTATTATATGTTGTAACATGCCTTAGTCTATTCTGCTAATGAAATTAACTTTTTAGATGTTAAGTTAGAGAAAAGTTCAGCTACACTCATAGGGAAATTATGCATGCACCACATGTTTTTAAGGGCATAGTGAAAGCACAATTATTAAGAGCTAGTTGGTTGAATACCATTGAAGAGAGATGTAAAGAACAGACGAGTCAAATAGTCGAAGAGTTTAGAGAATGGGGATATGATGAAAGGGTTTTACAAAAAACAAAGCATGAAGTACTTAATAGACATGGTTTAGCTAAACCTTATTTTACAGAAGAAATAACCCAAGGTAGAGATCAGGACGATTGAATCATTAATGATCAGTAACTAGATCAGTTGGCATCCTGGGCAATGGCCCAGTTGGCGACCTCCCTCAACCATTTTTAAGAGGTGAAGCTGCAAAGCTGAGGACCAAAAAACTAAATGCTCTTTGTTGCAGTCTAAAAGACCTTTTGTGGATTACCTGTATTGATGCAGGTGAAGTCTTAATTCAGTCTTTCAATGACTAAAGCAAAAAGCCATACAAAGTCACTAACTCCTTGCTATAGTTCCTAACAAACACATAGTGCAGTCACTGAAATCATTTAAGCAAATGCAATTTCAAGTGCAACTGCTTAAATGATTACTGATACTGTTTGCAACCTTGCAAGAACCTATTAGCATTTGTTCCCCCTAAGATTAGTGACACCACAGACTAAATGGCATTTAAGCAGCCATAGTTACAGTCACAGCTGCTTAAAAGATTAGAAATGAAACTGGCAGGGATTAACTAAAACCTTTTCTGCAGGGTCAAATGTGGCCCTTAACAGCTTGCACCAATGACAGTCATCTCCATACCTTGTGCTGGTTATGGTTTTGTTCAAAACTATTTGGTTCAGAAATAAAATGTTTAAATGAGTACATTTCAAAAATGTGAAAAATAGGACTTTGTTGTTTATTTACAGTGATACCAAATGATAGTGGTTTGGAATTTGTTAAGAAATTTTTATTAGATAATGGAACATATGACCTAAAACAGATAGATTTAATATGTCTATTTATAGAAACCATCCTGGATAATAATGTCTTCAACTTTGATAACTGTTATTATAGGCAAAAGATCGGAATGGTGGGCACCCCCTGTGCCAACAGTTATTCTAAGATGGTGTTGGCACAGTGGGAAAAGACATGTGTCCTGGCCAGCAATAGGTTTCTGGATCATATTAAGTTCTACAAACGTTGTGTAGACGATGCTTTTATGTTATGGGTGGGAACTGTAGAAGTCTTTTTGTGCTTTCTAGAGTATTTACATGGTACTATCAATGTTCTTAAGTTTACCAGCAGCTATTCTATACAATGGATATCTGGATCAGCTACCAGCTATAAAGCTCCAAGGGTGAATTTGACATTCTCTAGTAATATTAAGGTTATTTGTGATATAATAAAAAAGAACTGGCATGTTTTGACATCGGATAGTACAATTAATGCTGTAATAGGAACAGAACCAACTTTCTCATTTAGGAATAAAAAGTCCTTGAAAAGGTTACTGTTACAAGAGCCCTACAACCAGTAGTGATAGTAATGTACAGGGGACTTTTCCTTGTGGTTCTTGTAACTTTAGTCACCTAATTGATACACAATAGTTTTGTACACCCTCATACTGGTGCTATTTATCACTTTAAAGTAATGCGACTTGTAGGACAAGAAATTTAGTTTATCTGGCACAGTGTAATGTCTGCAAAAATTTTACATAGGCAAAACAAATAGGATGCTGTTTGAAAGAATGAGGGAGTATCAGAGGGATATCAGGAAACTGAATGTTAACAACTCTCTGGCTAGGCACATTAAAGACACTGACATTACACATAACTTTAATTTTAAAGTTATTGAGATAGTAAATGAAAATGGTAGACTTGGTGATATTATTAATCACACTGAAAACCGTGAGTTGTTTTGGATATTACAATTTGCAAGCTGATAACGTTTTTGGACTAAATGACAAGGTTTCTTTAAAACCTAAATTGAAGAGTAGGAGGTTTTAATTACTTTTTCATCATGTGTATAAGAACTGCATATTCATTGGTTGCTTCTTTTTTAAATCTTTATTTTAATGACTGAATTGTGTGGCTTGATATGGTCCGAAGAAGTTTTTACAAAAGCGCTTACCAGTTTTATCCATTATAAGCACCTTCTAGCCTTGGGCACAGTTTTTTATTGCAAGTTTAAAGTTGGCCTTCTCTTCCCCATGGGCATGATACTGTAGAACCTTTGTAGGGGAGCCATCATAAGGCAAAAACAGCTCAAATAGCCAAAAATGCAGATCAGAACAAAAGCATAGCTTCTAGGTGTTAAATAAGATTAAATGAGTTTAATTCTGATGTTATGTAGTATATGTACACATGAAAGTATACACATTCCCCAGTATTCATGAAAGCTAAAACTCCATGCAGGAACAGTGTAGGAGCTCCTGCAGAGTTCAGAGGCCGAGCAATTCAGCAAACAGCTGATCCGATGTGGAAGAGCCTGTCTGCACTGTTCGTGCACGGAAGACCGTGCGGCATGCTAATCACCTCATTTGCTGGAGAAAACCATGCAAATGAGGTGAATTTGTGATTCAGGAAGCTGCCAGGTTTCCATGCAGGAACAGTGTCAGTGCAGAAATGTGTTCAGTTACTAAATGAACACATTTCTGCAAAAAAGAAAACGGAGGCATGACAGCACAAATAAAAGCATGTATTCACATCTGCAGGCATGCCAATGGCCAGATATATGGCCATTGGCATGAATGAATTTTTAATTTTAATAAAAAAAAAAATATATATATATATATATATATATATATATATATATATATATATATATATATATAATTTTTTTTTGTGGCTGATCTCAGCCATTTAAGCATAGCACAGTAGTAAACGTAATCATGCCAAAAATAAAAACAAAATGTGAAAACCCAAGTTTAAAGAAAATCTGCATTTTGCCATTATAGTCTATGGCATGCAGAGTCAAAACAATACCAGGGGACAGTGGTTGTCAAGGGGAAAGGCTTCATCTCAGTGTGGTATCTATGGGCTAAGACAATGGGGTATGCAAATGAGGGGAAATTTACTGAATCACAAAATATTCTAAGTCCAAAACCTGCACCTAACCGTGTAGGTGCTAGAACAGGATTGTGTAGACAGGAGGAGCAACTAACATGAAAATGGGGTGTGTCATGCTTGCTGTAAGCACGTTGTAACATTGTTGCCCAGGTTTGCGCTTAGCTAAGCAAGGGGGTGTGTCTGAAGCAGCTGTATAATTTGTTTACTCCAGCTAAACGTGTTTGCGCAGTGCGCACCAGGTCTTAAAAAAACACAGGAAATGGCAGCACTGTGTATATGTAAGCAAGGGGGTGTGTCTGAGGCTGTATAGCCTTGTTTACCTTGCCTAAACGGGTGTGTGTGGCCCGCACTGGGATTTAAACCACAAAAATGAAAAAAAATACAGGAAATAGCTAGTGGAACAAGAAAAAAGGGGAAATAGCAGAATAGAGGCACTCAAATACAAGTAATAGAGCTGGCAGGTGTAATGTATCATACTCAGCCAAACACACAGGCAGCGTCTGCAGCACACCACTATAAACTATGCAATCACCTTTCAGTCTGTTTTTTCCCACAAACTCTACACCACCAGTGTACACAGATGGGGAAATTGTACCTCGCAAAACTAACAAAATGTTAGGGGCTGCTGTCGCTCTCACAAATCAATATGTGCAAGAGGCCAAGGGTGGTGAAGAGGACAATGCTTACAACTGCCCCAGACTTATGAGGAGGAGAAGTGTGTTCAGGCCCAGGGTAACCTATCAGGGGCTACATGATCTGGAGATAGTAGAACGCTACAGGGTGGACAGGAACATACTGCAGCAAATTGTGGAGCTGTGCCGGCCTTGCCTCACATCCAGAAGAAACAGAGGGGAACCCATCCCAGTGGATACCAATGTATGTGTAGCTCTAAGAATACTAGGTACAGGTACTTTCTAAAGACAAACTGGGGATATCATGGGGGTCTCACAGGCATCTGCATCCAGGATATTCCACCAGTTCCTGGATGCCATGCGACCACATGCCGAGGAGCATATTAAATTCCCCACCACCCGTGAGGAGAGGACCCGCAATATGCGTCTCTTCCACCATGTAGCAGACTACCCAGAGGTACTGGGTGCCACAGACTGCATGCACATCCACATCAATGCACCACCTGGTGACAGGCGTAGGGTCTACATAAACCGCAAGGGGTTCCACTCCATCAACTGCCAGGTCGTATGCGATGCCCAGGGCATTATCATGAATGCGTGTGCTGGCTGCCCTGGAAGCTATCACGACTCCATCTGGAATTCCTCACAGCTGTATCAGTGGTTTGCCAGGGGGGGACTTCCCTTATGGTCATTTAGTGAGGGATGCCAGCTGCACACTGGAGATGTGGATAATGACACCCATCAGAAATGCACACACACCCACACAAGAATGCCATAATGAGGCAAACACACAAACTAGGATTATAGAGCATGTGTTTGGGATGCTCAAGTCACAGTTCTACTGCCTTGACATATCTGGTGGAGCCTTGCAGTACTCTCCAGCCACATGTGCACACATGGTCATAGTATATGCCATGCTACACAATATGATCCTGCGGAAACAGCTCCAGCAGGAACAAAATGGGTAAGGGCCACACAGCCCCCCACCATTGCCAAGGCCTCCACAGGCACAGAGGGACTCTGAGGAGGAACATCATGAGCCTGCCCCTGTAGGCAGATGGAGATGTTCTCAGTATGCCCTGGCCTTGGCAAAGAGGCAACACATAGCATATACACTGACACTGTAGACCCCCAGGGACTGATATCTCTGTCTGACTCCCACACAGTAAAATTGATGCCAAACATCACACTACCTATACCTGACCATGTATATGCAGTGTATTGCATGCATCCGACATAGTCAGCTCTCAAGCACCACTGTCGCAACAGCTGCAGGCACAAGGTAAGCCAGTCTCTGTAACAAAATAAACTAATGGAGTGGAATTCTCTGATAACATGTCTATGGTATTGATCAAGCATGTAAGGGAATGGTGTGGCTAACTGGTATAGCAGCAGGCAACTGACAGCTCTGTGGGACAGAAGGATGTGTATCCACAATACTGCCCTATCCACACCATGCAGTACCACCCTAGTTGACAAATACCACTGTAGTATATGTGGTGAGTTAACTGGGGGGGGTTCATAGGTCACATGCATGGATGTCAAAGTGGGGGTCCCATACCCACCACCAACCACACACAGCAGATCAACTGTAGACATCCATACAGAAATGCCTGGCAAAGGCCCCCACATGGCAACATCCATGAAATCCCCACCCACAGATCTTTACACAGTGATATCACAGCAGGTCTGGCAGTAGCAGTATGGCTTTGAAAGGTAAGAAGTCTGAAACTACAAATGTCTATGCAAGAACAATCTGACCAGTGATTGATACTGTTATGCCTGTAGTCTGAAAGATAGGTCACACCACTATGCTACATGGGACCCAAATGTTAAGTAAATATCAGCACAGTCTGTGCAGATGTGTATTGTGTACAGTTGTGTCACCTCCCCAGTCCCATAGAAGTTCAGTAACATGTTCCTAGACTTAAGCAGCATCCAGCTGTCACCCAGAGTGATGGCACAATAGTAACAGAAAGCAATTGTCAGGAACACCCACAGTCAGCTTACTGGTGCCATCCCAGGGGTGTCTCCTGCCAGCAGCCTGGGAACATTTGATCATCAGAATGCACTGCCAAGCTACAGATGGTTTGCATCTGTCACACCTACAGACCTCTGGCAAATGCCTATGCCTCACCCACAGTGCCCTTTAGGGAGTGTCATAGGGTCCATAACAGTCCACAAAATGCAAAGAAAGACCATGCTGACAACTGCTAGGAGCAAACCTGCCAGGCTCAGGGAGCCAGAAATTTGAACAAAGCCATGAATAATGGGGTGATGAAGGTCCAAAGGGAAGGACACCTGTGAAATACTGCTCTAATAATGTTATAAAGTTGATGGAATGATTTGTAGTATCACAGAATGCCTGATGGGTATGAAGTCTGAAACTGCAATGTCAACTGTCTAATATCTGACTTCAACCCTGAGTGACTTGCAAAACACTTTCTGGAAAACCACACTTGTTTGGGTAACCAACAAGATATATGACTCATGGATGTAGACATTCTGTAATACTCTGTACAGTCACAGTCAACAGGCAGGGCTATGAGTTTAAACATGGGAATGCACTCACTGCAGGTAGGCCTAACCCTGGAAAATGATGACATGTCTGCACCCACAGAACCCTGGGCCACAGCCATGGGGAGTAACACAGCCCTCCCTGATTACTCATCCTATGCAATGTTCTGACGCCAACATGTGGCCATCCAAGCAAAATGAGGGGGCCATACATATATGTGTGACAAACACACACCTCCAGGCTGGTCAAACAGTCTGACACACACAAGACGTTCCAAGTGCATTCAACCATTAAGGAGAGCCCAATGCAAAGTACTGGTAGCTCTAGGCAAACATATCTCACCAGGACCCCCCCCCCACCACCACCACATATCCTATCCCTTACAAATGTATCTGGAGTCTGCCTGTCACCCTGATCCTGTCTGACTTAAATTACCCAACTGTGGACTGGAAATCAGACCAGGCCAGAACATAAATACACAGAGATTCCACCATTGTAATATAATCACCAAGGTGCTGGACCATTTCCACAGCACCAGCAGTCAATTTCTTGTTGGCACACCCCTCAACAGGCTGGAGTGTGCAAGAATGCGTAGCATTTGGCCCATAAATGTGGTGTGTACATCATCCATCCTGTATTCCTGTAGTAAATCACTGTGATGATCTGAGGAGGTATGTCACAAGGTACTGAAACAATACATGACAGTGTCAAATGGCATATATGACAGACATCTGCTAAAACAAGCCCTGTAATCTTAGCAACCCATACATTACTAAGAGAAATTGTCACAATCATTGTGTGGCTCATTGCCCCCACATTTTGATAGGCTATCCCCAGATATCCTGCACCAACAGGTTGAGAGGTATTACTGTAGCACAAAACAAACTGGACTGGAGTACAACAATCCCTGGAATGGAGTCCCACATGTATTATAGAAGGACACACTGGGCATGCACATATACTTGAGAAATGTCAGTAGGATCTAGGAATGAACAGGCCTTCCCCACCCAGTGCACTTCCCATTGCCCCACCTTAGCAATCTTGAAGATGTCTATCACCATAGAAGCCACTTTTGTTAGGCCCAGCCCCATAAGCTCTGTGGTGCATGCGATAACTGCATAACACGATAGTTCAAATAACTACTTAGGTAAGAGTTCTAAACTGAGTCCCGGCAAATGTAGAAGTGTGTGTGTGTGTGTGTGTGTGTGTGTGTGTGTGTGTGTGTGTGTGTGTGTGTGTGTGTGTGTGTGTGTGTGTGTGTGTAAGACTGAGGGAGTTGTGTTTGTTTATAGGTGAAACAGTTTTATGCCATTCCCACCCACAACACTTGACAGTGCCCCAGATTATCAGTCCAAAGGATGTCAGCCCCTTATCAGTAACCTTGGCCAGCTGTTAGCCCTGTAAGCTTAGTAGTGCATGTGATAAATGTTTAACACTATAGTACAAATGACTAGTTTGGTAGGAGTCTACTCTTGTAGCTGGCAAATGTGTGTGTGGGTATGTATGTTTGTAAGTAGAAAGTATTTTGATACGTTTCCCACCCACTGCCCTACTGATGTCATTCCCCATATCAGCACCTTTGGCCAACTCTCAGACCAGTAAGCTCTGTAGTGCATGTGGTAACTGTGTAACACTATGGTACAAATCACTAGTTAGGTAGTGATTCTACTCACATCTGGCAAGTGTGTGTGTCTGTTTGTAGGACAAAGTATTTTGATAATAACACCCACTGCACTCCTTTATCAGTCCTGCCAATGTCATTTCCTTTATAGGTTCACAAGTGTGTAGTAGGTAATGGCCCAGGAGCCTTAACAAGCCTAGCACATAGAAAGGCCCTGCCATTGTGCCACCCAATGTTACTTCTCAGTGCCTGTATCAAGTATAGCCACTGCAGTGACCCTTGGGTTGAACTGTCTATTACCCATCCACTCATCAAGATTTCTCTGGAACAGGGTCAGCTAGATGCACTGTATGACATGTATGGGAAGTGTATTCTAGGGCATGTGCAGTCTCTTGGTGAGGGACCTGTCCCTCCAGCATGCTGTGGAGATTGTGGTACTGAGGTAGAGTTCTCTACAGTGTGTGGTGTGGCTGGATTTATATGTAGCATTTCTAAACCAGCTGGGTCAGACATGGCTTTGTAAGTCAAGCACAGGTAGCTGCCAATTAGGTGATGACAGAGAATAGCTTGGATCTTCCGAGTCTGTCTGTGTAAGATGTGTGTTTAATGCCTAGGAACCCCTTTGTGAGGTGCTTCTGTGGCTTCCCCAGCTGTAGCAGGTTTCTAGTGAGATACATGGCAAATGGGCCATAATACTTGGGGAGTGGTCTAATGAGGGAATAGTAGACCGAGATTACCTCTGTCTTCCTGGATACAAAACCCTTGGTAATGCAATGTGCCATATAGAAGAACTTCTTGACCACAGTGGCAATGTGGTGCTCGAAGGAGAAGTTGCTGTCAACCTGTGTCCCCAGATCTCTTATAATGCCTACAATGTTCATTGGGCTCCCATTGAGGTGGAACTTACTGGGAACTGAGTGTCTTACCAAAGGGGATGATGCATTTTGTGATGTTAAGCTTCTGGCCATGGTTTCCACACCACTCATTGGTCTCACTGAGGCCTTTCTGTAGGATGTCTGCATCAGTTGTGGAGTTCATGATAGCTCCTAGCTTGCAGTCCTCTGTGAACTTGGTCAACCAGTGTTCCTCTGTGTTGGGCTGGACTCCTGAGAAGTAGATGCTGGACAGGACACTATCCAGTACTGCTCCCTGTGGGACTCCACTCGTGACTGCTTGCTAGTCTGACTTAGAGTCTGCCACTGTCACACTGTGTGCTCCGTGAACCAATTTTCAAATCACCCACTGATATTGGGATTGATGCCTAGTTTGTTGGGTTTGCCAATAATCCCTGACTGAGGAATGGTATCAGAAGCCTTGGCCAGATTGAGGTAGGCTGTATGCAGTGCCTTACAATCATACACAGCCCTGGTGACTCACTGAAAGATGTTAACCAGGTTGAGCAGGCATGATCTGCCATTCACAAAGCCAAAGTGTGGGATCCAGAGTTAGGAGATCACCCATATTTTGGTCAATCAGGTCCCTGATGATGCGCTCATACCCGTACATAGTAGACTTGTCAGGCTAAGGGCCCAATAATCCTCAGGGTCTGTAGATGCTACCCCTTTATGCAGAGGGATGACTAACAGTATGTCATTTTGGAAGGACAAAGCCTGAGGTGAGGCTTTGACTGACCGGGGCACACAGATGTGGTGCCAGGTCTCTTTGTATGTCATGTAGAACACAGCCACGGATATGTTGGGGTCCCATGGAAGCTGTATCTTTGCCTGTGGACAATGCAGGTCTAAGCAGAGGGATGACTGTAACAGTATGTCATTTTGGAAGGACAAAGCCTGAGGTGAGGCTTTGACTGACCAGGGCACACAGATGTGGTGCCAGGTCTCTTTGTATGTCATGTAGAACACAGCCACGGATATGTTGGGGTCCCATGGAAGCTGCATCTTTGCCTGTGGACAATGCAGGTCTAACCTGGCCTTCAGTAATGCTTGGTGCCTAGCATTCATCTGCCACTGTGATTGTCCCCTTGGGGAAGAGAGGGGTAAAACTGGTACTGAATGTGTTGGCAAGACTGTGGCCAATATCTGTTGTGTCAGGATAGGAATCAGCATTGTTCAGTAACTCACAGCACATGTGGTTATTGCTGTGGAGATTGTTGATATAACTATCAAAGGCTTTTGTAATTGCTGTCAGTGTTTGAGGCTAATAAGGGGGTTCCCCAGTCTTGGGACAACACCATCTTCTGCAACAGTGTCCTCCTTCTGTTGTACACTTTAGTAATGGCAGGGGACCATCACAATGTCTTCCAGTGTTTGGAGGACAGTGTCTGTGTTCTGTTGGCTATGGCTAGTACCATGCATCCATGTACATGTTTGTGCAGTGCATATGTGTATGATACAACAGTCATGCAGCTATTTCCCATTGAAATGGGTGCAGTGAAGTCATCCATCCCTGTTTTTATGACTGCAATGTCACCATTGGAGAGGTTTTGCTAGGTGGTTACCTTTGTGGAGGGTGTGGGTGAGATGTTGAGCTCCATGTTGATTACATCATGTTCGGATCTGACCAGGCAGGGATTGACAACTGTGGTTGAGCAACAGTCCCATATGTAAGTAATCAACACAGGTCAAGGCTGTTGCATCCTCTACTGGGGTCAGTATGAGCCAGTCCAGGGCATTGCATTGGGCCAGTGTACTGGTGCTAGACTACTTTCCCCAGGTGATGGAGGGGTAGATGAAGTCTCCTACTATGTCAGTGTTGGGTTGGACCTTCATAGATACCAGTATGTTGAGGAATGTGCATTGACAGTCTAGGGACATAGCTGGGGACCAATAGCAGGCTATGGTGTGGATTGCACTATTCCCCAAAGTCAGTTTTACCGGAAGTACCTCCGATACTAATCTGGAGGTGTACTTATCTGTCATGGATATGGAAACAACACCACCTGTGGAGGTGTGATCCATGTTTTGGCACCGACAGCTGTGGAATGCATCATAGCCTATTAGTGCAAGGCTGCTGTCTGCTGCTGTGAACCACCTCTCAGTTACAGCACAAATGTCAATGTCCTTCACTCTGAGGAGTGCTTTGAGTGACTGCATCTTGACAGTTAGGTGTCTACTGTTGAGCAGCATGACCCTCAGATTGCATACATGTCTAGCTGTTATGGTGGTAATTTGATTTGGAACACTGCCTAATAAGGCACTATAGGGGTGGCAAGACACTTACCCTGTACCTGGAAACCCAGAGCTGACAGATTTAGGACATCTCTGGCAAGGCATTGAGGTCTGTTAGTCATGTTATCTCAAGCAGACAGATACTAGATCCCCTGAGAATGACACACAACATGTAAGCCAATGTTGCAGTCAATTATCTGTTGATAGTACTGCAGCATCATTCTGGGTGACAGCAGTATACTGCTCAGGGCTACTGTCACCTGCCTGGACCACATAATCTGAGTGTTCAACCATGTCTCTTGTCATGTAGCCCAGGGAGGTGTGTCTCAGGTCATTCACACCCACATGGATGATGACAGAGTGATACTTCTAGCTGTTGTGGAGTGGCCTGACTGGGTGTGTCATGTGTCTGATGCTGGCACATGATAGACAGTTGGCTGTTACCTTCTCCATAATCAACATATGGAATGGGACATCTGTGTGTCACAGTACTCAGTCACCCATGATCACTGTATTGTGCAAGGTGGTCAGCCGTAGGAGCTTAGGTTGAGGGACACACCATGTAGATGACAAATGTGTCCTTTGGCATGTGCTATGTTGCGGTGTCTGAGTGGGTGTCTGTCTTGCTGGTCTGTGCTGTTTGTGTAAATGTCCATTGAGTGGCTCTGTGAAGGTGGGTGTGTGGCTTTTCAGTGTATGTCAGGGCTGTCATAGTGGGTGTTGTGGTGAGCTATGTGGTCCACATGGTGTGGTGCAGGTGTTGATCTCATCCTCTTAACCAGCTAGTCCAGTCTTTGCTGGAGAGTGCATATTTCCACATTTGTTGATATAGGGGTAGCTCTCACTGGTCTGAATGTTTGGAGTTTAGAAGAGAGGGTTGTCTGTGTACATGAGGCAGTTGCAACAGTGCCTCAGAATGGACAAGTGCACTGCTGTGATGGTTTACTGGTTAACTACTGTGACTATAGTGTACAGGGTCCTGGGTTCAAGTCATGCAAGTGCTATTTGTTTGCTATACACACTGAGCAGAGTGGAGGAGGGGCATTGACTACAACTCTGATCTGAGATATACAACAATAAGTATCCTGGGTTTTTTGGCTTATTTTTACTGGTTATTGCTTCTCGCATTTTATATATAGCACTTTTTATTGCCTGCTGCATACTTTTTACTGTATTCTATTGCTATTAACTAATCTGCATAGTTAAACTAAAATTGTCTGCCTTACAGGGCTTGATAAATAAGTGTTTTACTGTCACACTGTTTGTAAAGTTTTTTAGCTAGTTTCACTGTGTGAAAGGTATTAAAGGGACATTTTCTGTACTTGTTAAGCACCTATTAGTTTGTTCTGATTTCCTGCCAAGGAGTGTATCATATAACTGATTTGCTTGCAGTTAAAAGCATTCTGTAGTCTTCTGGCTCCTTTATCTGTTTAAAGCTTTCATTTTGTGGCCCACTGCTGTTCTTCTGTTGTGATAAACACTTCTGTAGTGTTTACTGTCTAAAAGAGTGTAGGCTAGTAGCTTTAGTATTGTCCCAGTTCAGATTTACTGTCTCTAGGCCTGTTTGTTTTTGCAGTGGTTGTTCTGAGCACATAACCAGGCCATCTTGAATTAACAGAACCCTTTCTTTACCTTTGTGGCAGGATTGTGTTGATTGGCTGCTGGCTAGTGGGGGTTGGGTGGTATAGGGCTTGGAGTAAGAACTCATTGGTTCTTTTGAAGTTATTTAAAAAAAGTTGTTTAAGGTTGTATCTTCTGGTATTTAAGCCCTAACTTTGAGAGGATTTCTGTCTACACACACTGAGCTGAGTGGAGGAGGGGCATTGACTACAAATCTGATATGAGATATATAACAATAAGTATCCTTTTTTTGGCTTATTTTTACTGGTTATTGCTTCTAGCAATTAATATATAGCACTTTTTATTGTCTGCTGCATACTTTTTACTGTATTTTATTGCTATTAACTAATCTGCATGGTTAAACTAAAATTGTCTGCCTTACATGGCTTGATAAATAAGTGTTTTTCTGTCACACTGTTTTGCAAAGCTTTTTAGCTAGTTTCACTGTGTGAAAGGTACTAATGGGAAATTTTCTGTACTTGTTAAGCACCTATTAGTTTGTTCTGATTTCCTGCCAAGGAGTGTATCATATAACTGACTTATTTGCAGTTAAAAGCATTCTGTAGAGTCTCCTGGCTCGTTTATCTGTTTAAAACTTTCATTTTGTGGCTCACTGCTGTTCTGCTGTGATAAACATTTCTGTAGTGTTTACTGTCTAAAAGAGTGTAGGCTAGTAGCTTTAGTATTGTCCCAGTTCAGATTTGCTGTCTCTGGGCCTATTTGTTTTTGCAGTGGTTGTTCTGAGCACATGACCAGGCCATCTTGAATTAGCAGAAGCCTTTCTTTACCTTCATGGCAGAATTGTGTTGATTGACTGCTGGCTAGTGGGGGTTGGGTGGTCTAGGGCTTGGAGTAAGCACTCATTGGTTCTTTTGAGCTTTTTTTTTTTTTTTTTAAAAGTTGTTTAAGGTTGTATCTTCTGGTATTTGAGCCCTAACTCTGAGAGGATTTCTGTCTATACACACTGAGCCGAGTGGAGGAGGGGCATTGACTACAACTCTGATCTGAGATATATAACAATAAGTATCCTTTTTTTGGCTTGTTTTTACTAGTTATTGCTTCCAGCAATTTATATATAGCACTTTTTATTGCCTGATGTATACTTCTTACTGTATTATATTTCTATTAACTAATCTGCATGGTTAAACTAAAATTGTCTGCATTACAGGGCCTGATAAATAAGTGTTTTACTGTCACACTGTTTGTAAAGCTTTTTAGCTAGTTTCACTGTGTGAAAGGTATTAACGGGAAAGTTTCTGTACTTGCTAAGCACAGAAATGGTTTGTTCTGATTTCCTGCAGTTAAAAGCATTCTGTAGAGTTTCCTGGCTCCTTTATCTGTTTATTCTGTTATACAGAAATAAGCAATTTCTCACCAAAGCAGCAAAGACTTCAATAGCAAATTCCCACCTCATCTCCACCGTACTTTATGCCTCTCCAATATATACCAACCTAAGGCAATGTGATCTAAACAAGCTAGAGACCTGCTACAACAAAATCGCCAAATTCTCCACAGAGGCATCCTACCATAGTCACCACTGTCTCATTTGCTGAACTGGGCTGGCTTGAACTCCCTCACCTCCTTCAGTGATATCAACTCTCACTCACCCACAAACTAGTAAACCATCCACTAAATGTCCCATCCCTCCAGAATCTACTCCAACCCTATCGCACCACCAGACCACTAAGATCCAGCAACAAAAATCACTTGCAGATCACTAAAGCCAATAACTCTGCTGGTGAAGCACTATTCTCTTGCACCATAGCCAAATTATGGAACTCCCTTCCACCCACAATTACCTCCATACCATCATGCACCCACTTCAAAAACTTTAAGAAAACCGCACCTAAAAACATGCTGGCTATGCCCTTGCAACTCCCACTCTAATATCACCCACCCCATCCAAACACTACCTTTCTTTCCACTCCACTAACTACCTTGATTATAGCAAGCTCAGATGCTCATAAGCCTAGTATTTATTATACAGCAGGAACTTCTCATTGTAACATTTGTTAATGTCTGTTATGTACTTCACAGATAAAGATTCTAGTTGTCTACTGATGTACTATGTTCTTCATCTGTAAATATGTTGTAAGCGATTGCTATGCTAAATTGTTAATTGCTATGTAATCCAATGTAACTACTGTGTTTATTTTAACTGTGGAGCTTTTCTCCCTGGGCCTCCGCTGAAAATGGACCTGCGTCCAGTCGGACACTCCCAGTCAACAAATTTGAATAAATAAATAAAACTTTCATTTTGTGGCTCACTGCTGTTCTTCTGCTGTGATAAACATTTCTGTAGTGTTTACTGTCTAAAGGAGTGTAGGCTAGTAGCTTTAGTATTGTTCTCCACCCTCCCTCCCTGTTGGTGTCTTGCTGTTATACTTGGTGGCTTTGCAGTTACCCACCCCTACTGTAAATTTGATCTGGGACACTCCTCCTAGTCTAGTGTCATTAGCACATTCTACCTAATACAGAGAGAATATTTCAGAAGGCCAACCCACTTAGTTTCCTAACATTGAGTTATCTTCTGCTTCTCCTCTCTCCCTTTTCTTTACAAAAAAAACTTTGCTAGAATCTCCCTCTGTTCTGCTTAACTATAACAAACAAATTACACTTGTTTCCTTCCTTTCCGGTAACTAGTCTAGTCCAGATACATATTTGCTATATCCAGGACTGTTTGTAAGCTTCTGAGTCCCCCAATCCTGTCTGTGTTGGAGGAAAGCCTGCTAGTTTATCAGTGGGAGTGGAAAGCACTAGGTAACCTATCTACCACATAAAGAGTGGTTTCTGGCCCAGAAATTGGAGTTATTGGCCATTTGGGGAGTTTTTCCATCTCTCTCAACTTCCTGATTTAAAAGCCTGCATTTGCACTTCTTTTCCCCCTTTCCTGTAACTAGTCTAGTCCAGATACAGATTTGCTGTATCCAGGACTGTTTGTAACCTCCTGAGGCCCCCAAGCCTTTCTGTGTTGGAGGGAAGCCTGCTAGCTTATCAGTGGGAATGGTAAGCACTAGGCAGACTAACTACCACATAAGGAGTGGTTTCTGGCCTGGAAATTGTAGTTATTGGCCGTTTGGGCAATTTTTCCATCTCTTTTAACTTTTTGATTTAAAAGCCTGCATTTGCACTTATTTCTTTCCTGTAACTAGTCTAGTTCATAGGTTGGTACTAGGCTATCGGCCCTAGGGCCTATACAAGCCTAGCCAAACAATTCGCCGGATATTTCTTCCCACAATATTTACTTCCCTGGACCCCTGTCTAGCAGGGTGACTGATGTGATCCCCGGTGTGAATTTCCTATATCCCATCTAATCGTCAAGGTTCCTTTTGAAGAGGGCCAAGGAGGCACTCTGCTTGACATATATAGGAAGTCTATTCCAGAGTACAGGGAGTCTCTGGGTCAGGAACTTATCCCTCCAGCATGTTTTGTTCATTGTGATGACAAGGTTTAGATCCCTGGACTGTGTGGCTCTGAGGGATTGGGATTTCTTTAAGTGGAGCATGTCCAGCAGCTCAGAGTCTGACATGTCCTTGTATGTTAAGCAGAGAGCACCTTTGAGTAAACGATATGCCACAGAGTATAGTTGGAGTTTTTTTAGATGGTCAGCATAGGGCATCTCCTTTAGGCCTGTGATTCTTTTAGTGAGGTATATCTGCGGCCTTTCCAGCTGTTGCAGATGTCTTGTGAAGTACATACCAAATGGGGCATTGTACTCTATAATGGGTATAATGAGGAATGAGTACAGTGGGACAATGACCTCCTTTTTTCTGGATGAAAATCCCTTAGTGATGAGGTGTGCCACATAGAAGGATTTTCTGACTTTTGTAGCAATGTGGTTATCGAAGGTGAGACCACTGTCTACCTGTGTCCCTAAGTCTGTCACCACACTTTCGGTGTTTTGTGTACTGCCACCTATGTGGTAATTCATGGATACATGTTTCTCAAAGATGATAACTATACATTTCCTGACATTAAGCTTGAGCCCATGGCTCTGGCACCAAGCATCTGTTTCTGTAAGGCCTTATCATAGAATATCATGGACTATCCACATCATTTGGGGATTCAATAATGGCTCCCAGTTTGCAGCCATCTGCGAACTTTGTTAGCCAGAGTCTTAGTGTTCAGAGAAGTAGATGTCAAACAAGAGCGGTCCCAGGACTGAACCCTGAGGTACTCCACTTGTCACTTGTCTGGAGCTGGATTTGGAGTCTGATACTTTTACAGTCTGGGTTCTGTCAATAAGCCAGTTGGCAACCCATCGAGTGACATAGGGATTTATGCCCAGCTTAGTAAGTTTATCTATGATTCCAGAGTGGAGGATGGTGTCGAAGGCCTTGGCGAGGTCCAGATAGGCTGTGTGGACCGCCTTACCCTCGTCCACAGCTCTGGAGACTGATTTGAAGAAGTCAATCAGGTTCAGGAGACAAGATTGGCCCTTCACGAACCCAGACTGGGTGGGGTCAATTGTTTGAAGGTTGCCAATGTCTTTGTTTATAAGTTCCATGATAATGTGTTCCATGCCCTTGCAGATCAAGCTCAGACTGATGGGATGGTAGTTCCCGGAATCCAAGGTGGATCCCCCCTTGTGGAGTGGGATAACTGTAGCTGTGCACCACTCAAGTGGGCACAAAGCCTGAGGTGGAGCTATGATTAAACATGACACTTAGGTGAGGTGCCAGTTCATTTTGTAGTTCATGTAGTACACAGCCCAGGATGTCATCTGGTCCCATGGATGCTGTATTCTTAGCTTTGGAGAGTGCGGTTTCTACCTGTGTGGCCATGATTACCAGAATTTGGCAATCCTTTGGTACTGAGATGGGCCCTTTAGGGGGTGAGAGGGGGGTGAAGCTGGCACAAAATCGATCTGACAGGATATTGGCAATATCCTTGGGATCAGTATATTTAATGCCATTATGTTGCAGCTCAGAGCAGATCCGAGCATTGCCATTTAGATTCTTGACATAACCATAGAATGACTTGTGGTTGTCTTTGGAATCTTTGGCAATTCTATTTCGTAACTAGCTTTGGAGGATTTTATGAAGGATCTCAGCTTCTTACTGAGGTATTTCATCCTGGGATTTTCCTCTTTTCTGCAACAGTTTCTTCCTTCTGTTGTATAATTTGTTTATGGCAGGGGGCCACCAGATTGGCTTCCTTTTTCTGGAGGACAGCATCTTGGTTCTATTTGGGATGGCACGATTCATGCACAAGTGGATGTGCTTGTACAGTGCCTTAGTGTAGGATTCAGCAGTCGAACTATCAGCTCCCATCTGCATGGGTACCATGAAGTTTGTCACTTCTGACTTAAGTAGCATGAAGTTGGCTTTGGAGAAGTTTTTACGGAGGTTTCCTTACTGGGGGTGGGATGTGAATGTCAAGGGTGATTTGCTTATGGTCAGACCTGACCAATGAGGAGGTAACCACTGGTGTGGAGCATCTCCCATGTTGGTAATGACCAGGTCTACGATATTGGAGCCCCTGATGGGACAATGGATTAGTTGATCCAGGGCGTTGGAATTTATGAATTCCAAGAACCTTTGGGAAAAGTTGTTGGTACCCGAGTAGTTTTCCCAGTTAATGGCAGGGTTGTTGAAATCACCCAGTATTAGGGTGTTTGGTTGTATCTTAATATTTTCCAGTAGGTTTAGAAAGATGTAGTGAGAATCTTGGGGAATGGTGGGGGATCTGTAGCAAGCTACAGTTTGGATTGCAGTCTTACCTAGTGTTAGTTGCACCTGGAGAATTTCAGATGCATTATGTTGGGCAACTAGCCTGGAGGTGTGAATATCCTTGGTGAATATGGACTCTCCTCCACCTTTAGTGTTTCAATCTTGGTTTGGTGGCCAGAAAGTGTGGTAAGAGTTGTAGCCTGGTATTGCAGGGGTACTCTCTGGAGTCTTGAACCAGGTCTCAGTTACTGCACATATATCAATGTTCTCCATTTTTAGGAGTGCCTTGAGAGTGTGCATTTTGAGGTTTAGACTTGTAGCATTTAGTAGCATTACCTTCAGATTTTTGCATGTTTGTATCTGTTACGGTGGTGGTTTTGTCCTTCGAACCTTGCCTAAAAAAGGCACTATAAAGGTGGCAAGAGCTTTAGCCGGTAACCTAAATCCATGGGGTGACAGGTGCAGACCATCTCTGGCAAAGCATCATGGTTTGTCGATCATGTCATCCCAGGCAGACAGATACTGGATCCCCTTTGAATTACACCAGAAGCTTAGCCAATTGTTGAAGTCAATCATTTTGTCCTTATACTGTGGTATCATTCTGGGTGAAGGCAGGATGCTACTCAGGGCTAGGGTCATACCTGCCTGGACCTGAGAGCTCTTCCATGTCTCATTTCATGTAGCCCAAGGAGGTATGTCTCAAGTCATTCATTCCAACATGGACAATGACAGTCGTATTTGTACATGTTGTGAAGTGACTTGAGTGCATGCGTTATATGATGGATCCTGACACCCAACAGGCAGGTGACTGTAATTTTCTCCTTGCTCAGCCTGGTGAGTGGGACATCAGTGTGCCTGACTATAGAGTCTCCCATGAATAAAGTGTTGGGTACATTGTCTTGCCTTAGGGGCTGTTGTTGGGTGGCACACTGGTGTTGTGAGCTATGTGTCACTTTGGTTGTGACTGGTGTTTGATTGCGTTTCAGCTTCGGAGGTCCTTGTTGCTTGGGCAGGTTAATGTTAAGGGCCTCTGCATATGTGGGTTTAGTGTTGCTACGTGTGGGTGCTGATGGTGTGGGTTTTGAAGGGCTATGTGTTGCTTGAGGTGTAGTGCAGGTGTTCACCTTCTCCTCTTGACTGTCTAGCACAATCTTGGCTGGAGAGAGCTTTGCTTGCAGTTTGGGTATGTAAGTGCATCTCTTACAGATTGCAGTGTTGGGTGGTAGGAGGAGAGAGTGTTGTCTGTGTACATGAGGCAGTTGCTGCATTGCTCCAGTATGCCCAGATTCACCAGGTGGACAGGAGAAATCACCAGAAGCGGACCCTTGGACATGCCTGTTTAGGTGCTTTTTTTGTAAAGTACAAGAGCTGTTATCCCTTACGTTTGCAAGGTCCTTTGCAATTATAGGCTGTTTAGTGCCAACGATTAATTTCTCCTTATTAACAAGGAGAGTTGAGTGCTTGTATCAGTTTAAGGCTTCCTAGTGCTTTCCAGCAGGTTCTTGAGCAAGTGCTAGTCACAGGGGTTCAGATTTTAGTGCTACTACTGAGAAACCAGCTAGTTCTAAGGGAAAATTTGAAGACCAGACTTTCTGGTACCTGGAATAGTTTAACCATAGTCCCGCAGTGCTGCACAATGTGAATAATGTGCAAACACACACGTTTTTAAGCCAGAAAGTTGAAAGGGATAGAAATCAGACCAAAATGGCTAATACAATTACAATTTCAGAGCTGGAATCCACTCCTCTAGTGTTAGATAAGCAGTACAATGCTCACCACTCCCACTGGTAAGCAGTAGGACTTCCCTCTATCACAGCAAGGTCTGGAAAGCTCTGAACACAGAAAATAAAGTCCTGAAACCAACAAAGCATGGGATCTGGACTATACAAGCTAGAAAAGGCAGGAAACGAGCAAACAAGATAGTATTTTTTGGGGGGGGGGGTTTGGTTAAAACAGGCTAAACAATGCAATAATACAGTAAGCAAACACAGAAAAGGCTAACACATTTGAGTGTGTAGCCCTAAACAGTAAATGCAATCAAAACTCTACAAAATTAGCAAATTAAAACTTTTTGAATGAAGCAAGGCAAGTGCACAACTGAAAAATGATTTAAGAGGCAGTAATACAGTAGAATAAGTAGCTAGTCTACATATACAGAAAAGTCTATATATACAGAAAAGCAGCTAAAACACACTAAAACAATTCAGATGCAGTGCAACCAAGAGCATTTGAGTTGTAGGAATATTAAGGCAAATACAGTTTTAATAAATGCACTAAAATATACTCTTTATTTCCAAAATGGTTGATACTACACTTGATCCTAGCCAAAAGGCTGAGTAGCACAGTCAGAACACAAGGAGATTCAGGCAAATTTTTTTTTTTCAGAAACAGATTCTTAGTTTTAGCATTGAATGTGCTTATTCGTGCTCAGGACACTTGTTCAGAACTTGTAAGTACTAAGTAAGCTACAAATTACTACAGCACTCAACCTTCCTCATTACCTAGAGGAAAACAGTATTTGTACTTACTTTCCTCACTTACTTAGAGAAAAACAGCTCTTCTATTCACTTTCCTCACTTGTCCTGAGGAAAATACTTTTTTAAAATAAAACAAAATCCATGTCAGCAGAACCAGCAGCAAAAAATCAAAAAAAAAAAAAAAACTCCTTAAATACACAATTAACAACACATGATATATTTGAATGGACCAACCAACTGGTTAAAACTCACTGACATCAATGTGTGGGAAAAAGCTGATCTCAAAACTTCTTAAAGTACTACTGCATACAAAAGTATAATCTATGAAAAATGTGTTTTAAAAACAAAATAAAATGGAAATATATATAAACATAAAATGTTTAAAGTGTTTGAAACCAAAAAACATAGTATATAAAACCTTTCTAATGACAAAAGGTAAAAAGTAAAAAATAATAGATGAAAAGTAATAATAATAAAATTACCTCTGCATACTTCTAAGTTTCAAAATGCAAGCTAAACTTACTCTGTCATTGAGACCTGGAAGTCTATATGAACAGAGTTTCAGCTGCCAAATCACTTCTAGGCACTCTAATAATAGTTGGAAAGGACCCCCCCTGATGTCAAAGGAAACCTGTCCTAACACCCCAAAAGTAAAACCGTGCTGAGGGTGGTCATTAACATGTTTCGCCAAAGCATTTTCACACTTGTTTTTCCTAATACGGTATAAATGCTCATAGATTCTTTCATTAAAACCTCTGTCAGTCTTGCCCACATAAAATGCTGGGCAAGATTGGCAGCAAGCCAAATAAACAACCGATCGAGATTTACAGTTGAATCTACCAACAGAGGAGAAAGAAGACCCAGCAATTTTAAAGCTCGAACCAGTGGCAATATGCCTACACATGTTACAACTCTCACATTTGAAAGTGCCCTCTATTCTAACACGAGTGTCCTTTTTTGTTTCTAATATCCATTTTAGGTTGTCACCCCTCCTATATATAAACCTAGGCAAAGTACCAAACCTGGCTTGTAAGGCATCATCACACAAGAAAATACTCCAGTTCTTGACAACCACCTCCTTAATTAGATGAATCTCAGCACTGTAATTGGTGATGAAAGAGATAGAAGTGTCAACTTTCTTGCTGTCTAAAAAGACTTCAGGCATAACTGGAGATAGATGTTCTAGTGAACAACTTGTGAATGAACTGCTTTGTAAAATAGGTTTATAAACACCCCCATACCTTTTAGTCTGGACCTCAGTAACCAGGTCATGAATAAACTTGTCTGGGTAACCTCTGTGTAGAAACAATCCCTTAATAAACTCCCATTCTTCTAAAAAGGATTCATCGTCAGTTACCATTCGAGCAGCGCGCACAAGTTGCCCCTTGACTACCCCTCTTTTCTGGTGCCCAGGATGGGCACTGGTGACGTGTAACATGGTGTTAGAGTAGGAACTCTTCCGAAATATTTTAGCCTTAAAGCTACCAGCAGAAATGTCTTTATATAAGTCTACATCCAGATAAGAAATTCTAGAATCAGAGTCTACAAATGTGAAGTTCAAAAAAGACGTGCTGGAGTTGAGATAGTCCATGAAGGTTCTCACATCATTAATTGAACCTTCCGTCAGTATAAAGATGTCATCCAAAAATCTGGTGTAAAAATCGATTTTGAACTGACCGTTGTAATTGCCAAGTACATATCTGTGTTCCCATTCAGCCATAACAATGTTGGCAAAACTGGCCCCTACTGGTGAGCCCATGGCTACACCAGTCTTCTGTAAATATATCTCTCCCCCAAATGTTACAAAGTTGTACCTCGAAATGACATCAAACAGTTCCTGCAGCAATCTGATTTATACACTGCTAGCATTGTGATGCAATAAATGGTCAGTGACCCAGTCTATCCCGGTGGCATGAGGAATAGATGTATAGAGGTCTTTTACATCTATTATCAAAAATCTATGACCTCTCTTGAATTCTAAAGCACCGATGGCTTTCAAAAAAGCCCAAGAATCTTTACAAATGTGTGTTTCCTTTTCAACATATTTTTTCAATATGCTGTCCACATACTTGGCTATCGGGTAAGTGATTGAACCCCTAGCATTAACCAATAGCCTCATGGGGGGGGGGGTTGTACACATCTTTATGGATCTTGGGCAATCCGAAAACTGTTGGAATCTTAGGAAACGAAACAGTCAAATATTTCAACACATCTTGTTCTATAACATTTTCTAAAAACAAATCATTCAAGAAAACATGGATGCACCTATACGCTGCATTCAATTCATTAATGCTAGATAGTGTATAAGCATCCTGCAATAACATGTGGATGAGGCAGTTTTCATAATGACAAGTGTCCATTAGTACTAAACCACCCTCCTTGTCCGGTTTAAGGATCCTGACAGGTAAACTTTTTAAAGTGTCCAACAAGTCTACTTCGTCATCAGTCAAGTTTTTGTTCGAAAGTGTCCTAGAACAGTTAACCAAGTTTCTAATTTTAATTTCATACAAATGTTCAAATAAAAAAAGTAAAGGGTGGATAGGGGGGTTGAATGTACTTGGGACTCTCAAAGTTTTTTTGTCTAAAGCTGTGTTATCAAAAATTAACAATAAATTCAACCTGCGTATAAACAACTTCAAATCAAGTAGTGTGTATGCTAGGTTAAAATGTCTCCATGGAACAAAAGTGAGACCTTTTGAAAATAAATCAGACATCTCCATAGTGATTGTAAAACTCGAATAGTTATAAACAAAAAAGTCTCCAAAACTATTACTGATAATGTCAGGATTTGTCCTTCTTGTTACTTCTGAAAAGGCTTCTTGCTGTTGTTCCTGTAATGGCTCCTCGTGTTGTAAAACCTCTGGTGGTTCTGTCCCCGGTTCGAGGAAAAAGACGGTGTAGGACGAGAAATCTCCTCGTCCCTACCACCATCAGTTACAAAATTTTCTGTAGGAACAACATCCTCCACACCCTCTCCAGTGGCCGGTCTACTGGAACTAGCTGTCTGCCTCATAACCCCATTAGTTAGGTTAATAGGAGACCTAGACTGTCGCCAACACTCTGAGAATGGGGGGGGATATGCAGTTAGTTTGTTATATGCATCTATGTCTTATGTTTTATAAAATAGATACGTAAAATCATTTAGTCTGATTGGATATTACTTATGCACCATTTCATCTTTTTAATCAAAAAGAGTTTATTGAATTTTTACTCATAACCATATGAACATAGGTACCTGCAGCATGAATACTGAAATATATCTATATCTATAGCTTATCTATTTTTTTTTTTTTTTTTGGAACAGCGATTTTTTCCCCTTGGAAAACAAATCGTTGTTCTGACAGTTTGGTTTTGTAAGCTTTATCTTATATGGGGTCGATTAATCACCGTTCGCTAACCTAAGCATTCAGTAATCTAATATAGACCCTATACATATATATATATATATATATATATATATATATATGTGTGTGTGTGTGTGTGTGTGTGTTTGTGTGTATGTGTGTGTGTGTGTGTGTATGTATATACATACATGCCACATGTATTACAAGTTCTTTATAACCCTTTAACAAGACATAGTAATATTCAAAATATAGTACATAAGCCAGCTTTTACATATTAGAACACAAAACATGGACAGCATGGACAGAAAAATATGTTTTTTATGGCTTAGTAAAATCCTTATGTATTTATGTATTTATTTATTTTCTGGGTTAGTGCACTGATCTCGATGGACCATTTGCAGGGACAGCCTGGGTGCATAGAATCACATAAGAAATAAATAAAACATATTTACAAATATAAGCATGTGTTAATATATATATATATATATATATATATATATATATATATATATATATATATATATATATATATAAGGTCTATATTAGATCACCAAATGCTTAGATAAGTGAGCGGTGATTACTTGACCCCATATAAGTAAAAGCTTACAAAACCAGACTGTCAGAACAGCGATTTTTTTCCAAGGGAAAAAAATCTCTGTTCCAACAAAAAACAAAAAAAAAAAAAGAAAGCACATTAAAACATGAGATTAAGTGGTGGGCTTCACCCCACATACCCCCTGACGTGGGGGGGCTGTGCTCCCCACCCCCCATACTTAAATATACCAACTCTGAGACTGCACTACAGTGCCAAAAATGGCAAAGTACCAAAGCAGCTGGGAAAGAATTTGCTTACATGCCGCTTCGATATTTTGCAGTTTCAGTTTTGTCAGTTTGACAAAGATGCATTCAAAAACATGCATCTTCGGTCTACTGATAGGAACCCTATATATATATATATATATATATATATATATATATATATATATATGTATGTATACTGTATACTGATGCAAAAATATCCTACAACATTTAGTTCAAGTAGCAAGTTACACGGTCAAAACATGGATGGAAAAAATGGAATTATGCTTAGAAGTGCTTTTTGGATAAAATGTAGCCATAATGACTTAGATGGCTTATGCTACAGGGATAGTAGCATGTTATTATATACTGACATATAAAGACATTCAAAGAGGCAATTGAGAATAGTTGGCAGAAAGGATACCATGGGAAGAAGACAGAGAAATGGTAAGGGAGGCATGCAGAGGGAAGAGGAGTAGAAAGGAGAGAAGTGTAAGAGATGCAAAGAGAAGAGTGAAGTTGGATTAATGAGAGGCACTAAGTGAGGGGATGACAAGATGAGCTAAGGAATGATGAAACAGGGTTAAGGGATGTGAGAGAATTGCAGGGTTCATGTAATGTGACCTGTATGAGTGCAGCTGCACTTTGGGTGAAGAGGTGTTACTTGAGCTATTGTCTGACATCTGAGTATATTTGAATGTCTCTGATTAGGAGTGCATAGTTTAGGTGCTAAGATAGAGAATGCATGGTCAGTGAAATGAAGTTTAGTTTTTGGAGTTAGTAGGGTGGTTTGAGATTGAGAGTTACTTCTAAGATTATAATTTATCCTAGGAATGCACAAATATGTGGTTTATGAAGTCAAAGTTAAAGTAAACTTTATTATCATTTAGACACCACAAGTGAAGTCTAAATTAAATTATGTGCATGAAAGTCCACCAAGAACAAACCAAATAACTAACAAAAAAAACATGAGAAAAAGACTTTGGAGCAAAAAGCTGCAAATAACTCAAAACTAAATGTATTATATCAAAAACATTAAGAGCTTTTATCCAACAATGTACAGGACTTCATCAGAACAAAGCCAATACTCAAACACTTTGTTTAAATAGCCCCCAAACCCCTCCTCACAATTAATCTTTAGCTAATTAAAAATAACTATCATTTTAAACATACAGAACCAAGTTAATATACACTGCTGTAACACATTAATATAATCCCCTTTTTTCCAAGACAGTGTCCATATGTACACATACTTTTACAAACAACATATTTAGATGCTGGTTAAAAATAACTTAGCACTATATTATTAAAAACATTCATATATACATGTTTAAATATTACTAAAACATGTCCTAATACATTTTCTATATAGAAAACATGTATTTAAATCAACAGAGAAAAAACATACAAGGAAACAAAATATACATCAAGAAAAAAGTAGGCAGCCTTCGGTTTTAATACACTAATAGACATATTTTCATTAAAGCCAGGGTATACTATTGCATTTGTCTTCACTTGCCATCTAAGTTCTAGAAATTCTAAATAATCTTCACTTGGTCCTCCCCGCTGACCTAAATCAATGAACCTATGCTCAGGATTCTCTTTGTGGTGCTTAAATAATGCATTCTTTTCATCTTTCTTCTTAATATCATATAAATGCTGATAGATCCTTTTTCTTAGACTCAGTTTGGTCTTACCTATATAAAATGCCTTACATAGTTCGCATAGGGCTATATAAACCACCCCTTTGCTATTACAGTGAATCCTCTGGTACAGTTCAATTTCACCAAGCCAGTCTATATAACAACTGGACCCCTCAAAATACATTTGCACTGGGGACAATTGCCACATTTACGCATCCTCCCTTCATATTCATTATACCCCTGTCCTTCCAAGATTGTTTTAAAACTAAGGTCCTTTTATATACAATCATCAGATTTACCCCTACAATATCTGTATATTCTTTGTCTACCCCAAACACCTTCCACTTCCTTTCTACAATGCATTTAATATCCTGAAAGTTTATGGTATAAGTTAGGGGAAGAGAAAGATTATAACACCAGGGATAATACTTCTGTTCTCACTAATGTTCCCCATAACTATTCCTCTTCTTTGTCCCAGTAGTGGAATAAAGTGGCCCTTCTTCCTCTTAATATCTACCTCATTAAAGATATTAGTTAAAAAAAACTTCGGGATAACCTCTCCTACAAAACATACCTCATTTCATTTTCAGAATCTATTTCAGTGGATATCATACAGGCTAGTCTTACACACTGCTCCTTCACCAAAGTTCTTTTCTGGTGCAGGGGATGCATGCTCTCAAAATGAAGTAAAGAATTTGAATATGTAGGTTTCTAGTAAATATTGAATTCAAAACTTCTTGCTTCATAATTCTGCCAAGTCTGACTGAACCTCCATAGCAAATCTAAGGAAATCTGTTGTAGTGTGTAAGTTGTCAAAAGTTGTTTTAATCTGTCATGTGAATCCCTCCAAAAAACCCAACTATTCCTATATTCACTATTCAGAACAAAATTGGTCTCCCAGAAGGAAAGAACTGCATTAGCAAACATGGGGACACATGATGCACCCATGGCTACTCCTGTCTTTTGTCTAAAAAGCTGGTTTTCAAAAGTCTAAAAGTTATTTTCTAAAACCAAGCCCATAAATACTCTTAAAACATCAATTCTGTCCTGACACAAGAATATATGTTGACTAAAATAATTATAAAACCATTCTAAACATGTGTCATAAGGAATGAAAGAGTACAAATCCTAAATGTCTATTGTCACAAATAGAATGTCTTCCTGAAACAACTCATCTGAGACTCTCGACAAAAAATCCCAAGAGTCCCTCAGGAGGCAGGAGTTTGTTTCAAGCACCTTTTTGGCGTAAAAAGCTATATATTTAGCTAAACTAAAAATTTTCAAGCTTTCGCATCAACAATAGGACACATGGGAGAGCCCACAGAATTCTTATGAACCTTAGGAATTCCAAAAATGCTGGAGGTTTTTGGGTTATGGACATAAACAATGATAAAATCTATAACAGTTATTTGATTATTAAAAAAACATTTCCTCCAACACCAGATCAATATTACGATAAGCTATATTCATTTGGTTTATGGATGTTTCTTCATATGCATCTGAATATAAAAGGTTTAACATTTTATTAGTGCCCATAACTACCAACTCCCACCTTTATCAGGCTTCATCAGTCTAAGCTGCTTATTCTGACAAATTTCTTTTAGCAACACCTTTTCTCCTTGACTTAAATTATCTTCCAACACCAAACTCTTAGAAGTCTTAAAATAATTCTTTATTTCAACTTCACAAACTTTCTCAAATAATAAAATCATGGGGTGAAAGGGGGGATTAAATAAACTAGGCCTCTTTATATTTATCAAATTTTCATACATTCCACCATCATTTTCCTTAAAATAAAACACACAATTTAATTTCCTTGTATAGAGTTTCAACTGCAGTAATACATCATCAATTCTACCTTTCCTTGATAGAACAAAAGTAAAACCCTTTACAAACAAATTAGTCCACCTTCTGTCAACTTCTGTACTACTGTAATTATATATTTGATAATCACCAAAATCATTAAATATAACTTGATATTCCACTGTTGATGAGTTCTGCAGGGATTACCCCTCTTTGTTTGAAATTACATGCATCATGCTCCAATTGGGAAGACAAATACATACATACAATTACACATGTATCAGACCTAGCATTTACTTTTCTCGTAAACAGTTATATTATTACTTATTACTACAATTATTCTATACACTATAGCAGCTGATCAGTTCCTTATTGCACTTGTACTTATTACACAATGTAATTCTCATGTTCTCTATGTTATGAGAACATCTAGCATTTTATATTCCACATAATTTTCTTGTAAACTTATTATATTTATGTAATAATTCTATAATAAGCAATAAGTTGTACTAATACAATAAGTTGTAAACGTATGTAAAATTATATTTTGTTGAGAACTTTTTAAGGGATATCTCATCAATTAGGAAACATTCTCTAAGTTTCTTTTTGAAGAATGTGTCTAAAATTTCAAATATCTCTGTTGTTAAAACACAATCCTTGGTATATTTTCTCCCTCCTAGTCCATATCATGACTACATAGTATTCTATTAGTAAAGATGTTACCAACAAACATATAGCTGGTCTAAAAATTATGGACTATAACTAAATGTCAAGAAATTTATAACAGTATACTTCAGCAAACATGATTTCTAATATAACTATTACATTGAAAACATATCCCTGATAGTTGATCCTGTAGTCAGGGATCTGTGAAACTATGTCGACAATTAACTGTCCTGTGATCACTATGCATCCACTATTGTAAATATCTCCTTTTTTATTGTACAACTTATAATTAAAGGTATTGTAGTCTGGTTCAGGGATGTAGTCATTCCACTGTACTCGTCTCTTATCATGTCAATCATTGAGAATAATGCCCCATTCAGTATGTACCTGTCAGTCAAAACTGGAGCAAGCACAATATTTTCTCCCTAAAAACTCAAGGTCATAAATAAAAAATATGCAGACCATTTCAAAGCCTTGTTTCCCTTCATGGTACCATAAGGATACTAAGAGGTGACCTCTGCCTCTCATGTAGTGCCTCAACAGACCCTATCCTTTCAAACTTACTACACATTCATAAGCCGAATGGCAGCATGAACACCTATGCTAGGAACCTCAGTCTCTTTTGTAACATAAAGAGATCATGGAGGGATAGGTATGTATCACAGAGAATACCTCATCTAAGTATCTTTAACTCCAAATAAAGCAATGTACTTGTACTCTTACTCTATTCAAACATAATTTGGATGAACGGATGGAAAACTGCAAATTTAACCGCGGTCAGGCACTGATGTCTGTCATGAATAGGGGCAACAAAAAAATGTTCCAGCATTTCCTTTTTCTGGTCACTTCTGGATTAATTATATGCAACATTTAAGGACTAAAACTACTGCAAGAATGTAAGGCAAAGCTTCTTAAGATCCTCACAGATTAATAGCCTAATAAATTCCTCACAGATTAATAGCCTAATAAATTCCTCTGAACCTATGAGCATTGCAAAACTGAGAGTGGGCATGCCATATGTCTTAAGACTCAGACTGCTAGATTTACCAAGGAGGGTCGCATTTACAATGTCAGTCTATTAAAATATTCTGAAAACCTTACATTTGGTGTTTGTGGTTGTATGACAATCACATAGTATATGATTTGTGTCTGCCCGAATGACTTTTATACATAGAGCTTTGGGATAAGATTGATACAGCAAATGAAGCCAATTTGGCTGCAGAATTTGTAGAGATGTGAATAGATCATGTACTGTATACATTACATTTTAAAGAAGGGACAACAATGGCTAGACTCCCAGAATGCTTCTCATGAAGGTCTAATATCCTTATCCTGTAATATACCATTCCAATGAGTAAGAATTTATTGTGGATATGTGTCTGAGTGCAAGGTATTATTGTAAATGAAGACTAATGTTCACCTAGGGTTTGTTCTCCATAACCATACCTTAGTTAGGTTGGGAGGTCCTTGATCTGGACTGGTGACTATTATACATTAGGCAGTTTTCAGCTTTTACATGCCATTTCATCATGCATATAACTGACTCTAACCATGACCCCCATGTAAAAAAAAAATCAATAAAATGTTGTCATGGAATTTATTAAAGAAGGGGTGTGAAAGCATCTGGTTACTTAGGGTTATATAGGGATTGCTGGCTACATGTTGCAACAGCCTAAATGTCCTGGCATTTGCATGTCCAAAACTGTTTAGATACGAGCTACAAGCTTAGCTAATGGGTCTGGGAACATGTTCAGCTGCAGTCAACTTCCTTTTAAAAAGGATAATGCCTTCATGTTAATTTTGAATAATCTAACTTCGTTCAGGAAAATCTGGACATAGATAGCTGTTACATTTTGGGAATATGATATCTACCGGCACTTTTTGCAATCTGCTAAATTTGCTAACCATGTAATAAATGTTAAATCAGATAACTTTAGTCATCTTTTCACTTGATTATCACTTTTTTTTTAATATATATATATATATTTTCTATGGCTTTTATAATGCCAGTTGAAGTCAATTTCCAGCTTGCTAATTTACTTAATTATGCCATTAGAGGCATGAGAAAATATGTTATTCAGCACACAAAAAAAATCTGGAGAAAGTATAAGTATTCAACTTAACAACATAGACTCGGGCACACAGATCAAAATGTAACTTTGTCCATCTTCTTAGGTCTTCTTTTCAAGCAATCTTATGCTTTCATAACATTTACTGTAACAAATGACTTGTGATTCTGTGTGGGTTACCCAAGTATTAACAGTATATGTCCTCAGTTATGTCATTATTATTTAGATTATCAACATTACCCACTGGCCATAGGACTAATTTCTCACAGTCTGTTGTGTAATTTATTATCTCACTGCAACTACTGATGACAGGCAAGAGATATTTTATAAGTAATTATGGTTCCCATTTTCAGCTGCAAAATGGTGATGCACAACCCCACCCCCACATGCACGCACTCTTTCCTCTCTGCATTAATCATTAGAGTTATAACATTAGATGCAATGGTATTTGTATCCTTTATAGAAAGTCCAATACCTTTAGTGGTTCAAATACTTTGCTATGTAAACCAGATAGCAAACAACGAAAGAATATTTACATGAGAAGGTCAGGACAGCTTCAGTTAAACATGAAAAACAACAAGAACAAACTGGTTTGAGCAAGATGTTAGTATTTTAACTACATCATCACATAGTACTGGAAAGCTCACCTAGACTCTGCCACAACTTGCTCTGAGGGAAAAGTTAGTTTGTTTTTGCTTTCTTTTATTTTGCATTACTTTACTGTCTTCTTCTATTTTGTATATTGTGGTTTGTTTCCTTTACACAGTGTTTTACATGTATTCTACTTTTAATTACATATTTAAACTAGGAAAGAGACCACAGCTGTGTCTCTTGTGAGCCACACAGAAATTAATTTTTCCAGCCTCCCACCCTGGCATTATTGTGTTTGTAAACTTGACTGTCTTTCTAGTTGCCTGCCGCATATGTTAATTTGACCATATATCTCCTTCCCTCTCCCCTTTTATTGGTTGTTGTGAATAATCACAAAATTATCATTTTGTGAAATCACTCCCCTTCAATTCTTTAAATTTCTTGGCCATCCCACTGTATTCCATAGAACCAGAGTACAAAGTGCCCACCCCCTTCCAATCTATTTTACTCTTTTAAAATTAGTGGCGATTAGATAAATGAAACTTAGTTACTCCCCACACCCCCTTCATATCTGACTGCTTTGTGAACACTGCAGCTCTTAGGATATTAACGAATTTTAACATCTTCCCTTTAAAATCGGCAGCATCTACTCCAAAGCCATCAGTTGTTGGAGAGCCCACATTCTGCCTTTCAGTAGTCATCTTGGGATTAGTGCTTCTGTTTTCTCCTGGTGAGAGAAAGAGCACAGTTACATTATTTCCTGGAGTCTGCTGATCACCAGAATGCCTTATAACTGCTTCATAGGTGCCAGCTTGGAATTTGTGTTTATATTTTGCTCCTGGTGAGAGAAAGAGCAGATTGCATTGATTCCTGACTGTTTCTGGTTGGGCAGTGAGTCTGTGTTTCACATTCTTGATTGATATGGTTGCTGTTCAAGGCATCTACCAGGAAAACGCTAGAACAAGCCTATAGATCTTACATCATCTGTGACAAGAATGTGGATCACAAAACAGGTTGTGACCTGCTTCTCATCTTTGGACTGGTGCTAATGTTTTGCTTCTGGTGACAGAAGAAGCAAAGGAGCATTGTATCCCAGCAGAGTGAACCTATGGTGAGACCAGCACTAGTAGTAGTAAACAGACAGTGGCCATTCACTTGACTTTCTTCTTTTCATCATTCTTGACAAGCCAATTTGTTTTTTTGTTTTTTTTTTTGAGTACTGCTTGATTTGTCCATAATTCATCAGGGTCTACTTATTAGTTTGCACTCAAGTGTATGGCAGTGCCCTGTACACAGACACCTTGGGTGTCATTTTTCCTGAAAAAGCACAATTGAAATTGTATCAATATCTAGTAAACCCCAAAGATCTCCTAGATGAAGTACACATAACAAATAACCTCAGCATGCTCAAATGTAATCTTTCAAAACAACACCCACATCAACACATACAACCACATCTCATGGAGCTTCTACTTCTAAGCCCATAAGGCAAGTCACTTCACAATCCAACATTCTGGTCATTAGAGACACAATTGTGAGACACACTGATGGCCCTCTTACCAGGATGAGTAAGGAGAAAGTCACAGTCAGTTACTTATCAGAGGCTAGGATCTACCACATTAAGCACATACTCAGGTTTTTGGACTCCAAGTACCAGTATGACTCCATCATAGTCCATGTGGGTATAAATGACCTGAGACATACCTCCCTAGACTATATGAAGAGAGACATCATGGAGCTCTCGGAATATTTGTCCCAGGCTGGTATGAGACTAGCATTGAGTAGTATTTTATCTTCTCCAAGGATGATGCCACAGTACGAACAAAATATGACTGAATTTAATAATTGGCTTAGTTTCAGGTGTCATTCTAAGGGGTTGCAATATTTTTCAGCATGGAAGGAGATGATCAACAGACCACGGTGCTTTCTTATGGATGGTCTGTACCTCTTCCCCCTAGGCTTTTGAATATTAGCTGAAACATTGTCTTCCCCCATAGTGCCTTTTTTAAGCAATGACAAACTGAAAGTCCTTCTAACATAGGAAATCAAAACCAAGAAAATCTAAAGGTATTACTGCTCAGTGCTAGGAGTCTAAACAAAAAACTCCACTCCCTACAAGCTCTGCTCACCCTACAGATTACTGACGTCTGTGCACTCATTAAGATGTGGTTTAAAGCCAGGGAGACCACACCGATAGTGCAAGGTTTTAATTCCTTCCATGCATTTAGACCAGCTATTACACAGACAGGGACTAAAAGTGGAGGTGTCTCGATTTACATCAAAAATAAATATACCTCAAGGCTGGTTAAACAGGACAATGCACTTTAGCTTCTCCAGGTTCAAATCACCAAAGGCAAAATTCAATATCACTTCCTTGCAAGCTATAGGTCTCCCTCTATGACCCAGGAAACTCATACCATGTATTTAAACTTATTGGAAACACTCACCATCCAACCCAATATAATATTCATGGGTGACTTTAATAACCCCACTATTAACTGAGAATTCTATATGACACCAAACATACAGACACAGAGATTTCTCGATTTTATAAACACATACTCCCTGGAACAGATTGTCAATACACCAACCAGGGGTACAACCATACAGGATCTGGTCCTCATTAATATGGGAGAGTGGTGCACACACCCCATGTAATGTCTTCTCTGATAAGGCCAGACCATTATATTGCAGTTATATGTTATTATTTATTATTTATCAGTTGGAGAGGATGTCCTGCAATCTCATGATACATATTCATATTTACTTATAGTTATATTATCTCTAATGTATTTATTGTTATTTTTTAGAGTTGAAATCTACATATGTGAAATACTAGCATTTGTTATATTACTGCTTTTGACTTCTTGGGTTTTACCAAATATATTGAATACACTGAATGCTTTTTCCAAGTAAGAGTTAATGAGCCAGTAAGCTGACTACATTTTAATTACTTAATTAATGTATTTGGAAAGAGCGGGAAATCAATCAATTAACATCTGCTATAAAAGGGATTGGTATTCACAATTGTATTGTAACCTGATGAAGCATACTGGATAGTATGCGAAAGCGCTTGTTTTTTCGTTAATAAAGGATATTTTACTTGAAGACATCGTGGTGTTTCTCGTTTTGGTGTTCCTGGATAAGGCCAGACCACAAAATGGTCTCCTTTGAAATAAAAACAAAACCTGGAACCCTTGAAAATGTTGGAATATACAAGAACTACTCTATGGCTAGCTTCCTGCTATTAAGTGATAACCTAGAAAAAATTTCAAGGCCCTATAAACCCTGAGAACGCTCATGCCTATGCAGAACTATTCGCAGTGACCCTATACAAGCATGTTAATAGTGGCATAGAGATAGTTGCACCCACCAGGAAGAAGTACAGAACTAACTAAAAAAAAACATGCTACCCTTGTGGAATCATAAAATAGGCTGTATAAAAGAAGGAAGAAAATCATGGCAAAAATTAGGAGGTGCAGCACCCAGCAGGATAAAAGCACTCCCATCAAAATAAACAAACAACTAACAGGGCGAATAAAGTCTACCAAAACCAAATTTGAGGTAAATTTGGCCAAAGACAACCACAAGGCATTCTTTAGCTATGTTAATGGAGCCACCTGTGCTGAGCTAGAGTATATAGCAAACCTACTGGCTGACAAATTCTGCTTTAACTTTACCCCTCACTCCCCCCCAACCTTCTTTTAGGAATACCATCAAATATAACTCCCCCCTGCTATCACTAGGTAACAGGCCCTTAATGCTCTCTCTAAGGCCAAGAACACTGCATCAATGGGCCCAGATAATATCCCAGGATGCCTTCAAAATAGCATTAAACATGACCTGTAAAGGCTCTCTGGAATCACTATTTAACTGTAGCCTCCAAACATGCTTCATGCCACATGAATGGAGAAAGGCAACAGTCATCCCTCTGCACAACATTGAGCCATCTACAGACCCTGGAAACTACAGACCCATAAGTCTCACTAGTCTCATATGTAAAGCCATGGAAAGAATTATCATGGAAATGATTGATAATGACATAGTAAATTTCCAGACATGGGACCCAACCCAATTTGTTTTAGTCAAGGGCAGGTCATGCCTACTCAGCCTGGTGGATTCTTTGAGAAGGTCATCAAAGCAGTAGATGAGAGTAAAATTGTTCACATTCCCTACCTTGACCTGACTGAGGCATTTTGACACAATGCCCCACTTGGGCATCGTTGACAAACTGAAGAGGTTTTGTACAAACCCTTATGTCACCTGGTGGATAGCTAACTGGCTCACAGATAGAACCCAGGAAGTAGGACCCAGGAAGTTAGAACTGGAGAGGTCACATCTACAAAGAAGCCAGTCACAAGTGGAGTCCCTCAGGGATCAGTCCTGGGGCCGCTCCTTTTTGACATTTACTTTTCTGAAGTCAAGGTCAATGTGAATGGTCTCTGGCTGACTAAATTTGCAGATGACTGCAAATTAGGAGCTGTCATTTAATCTATCACACACTGACACAAATGTTCTCCAGGAAGAGCTGATACAGACAAACAACTGATGTTAGAGCCATGGACTAAAACTAAATGCCAAGAAATGCATAATAGTATCCTTCAGGAAGGGAAAAAATCACTGTTCCATAACAAAATAAACTTACACTTTAAACTTAACCTAAAGTGGGGTCTTTGCCCCCCCCCATGCCCCCCACACAGACACCCCTACTTAAATATACCAATTCAGAGATTGCAACACAGTGGAGGAAATAGCAAAGCCCCAAAAACGGCCCACCGATTTTTTTCCCTGGGAAAAAAGTCGGTGTGCCGTGGCTTTGCTATTTTCATATTTCGGGCTTTTGGGTTCAATATTACAATGTTTGAACTTCTACAAGTTCGACGTTGTAATATAGACCCCAGCATTAATATACAGTACACAGTACATATGTGTGTATGTATGTATTTTTGTATTTATTTATTTGTCGACTGACAATATCAAAGGTCTATGTCACTCTCCTATTTTGGACACAATAGAAGAGTCTTCGTGTGCTCTGTTCAAGCAGCTTTATTTTACACACATCACTATAGAAGTTTACTAACTTTAACTTAAGTAACTTATATACAAACTCACAACTGCGATCATGCATGCTGTCACTCTGGCTGCTCTTACAAAATGGCACTAGGGATTGTACATATCTGGAATTTATATGTGCACGTACAACCTTGATATGCTTCTTAAAGATACAGCACACTTCACTTGCATTCTGATCTGCAGTCTACTTTTGAGCTTACAATATTTATCAGATTTTGCTTTCAAATTATTTAAAAAGAAGTCAGTCTTCACAACACAGACTGTTCTCCAGAATATAAGTTGATCATACCATGAGGAGTAATTTATTTGTTAAACAAAAAAGAGTGGTACATACTTTGTTTCTACTGCCTCACCTTTCCTTTTTCCCTTACACATATCTCTTGTCAGGTCATTAGAGGTAACCTAAAATGGAGTAGAACATGCATGATGAATTCCATCAAATGTATATCCATTACCTGGAAGTAGCATTTAGTAATACCATGTGCTAAAGCATGCTGTTGATCTTTCATTGGCTATCTGTGAAGTAGAAGAATTCATGGCATATATAGTGATAATCTCTGAAAGATCAGCTAAAGAATTCATGGTATATGTATCTATTCACTTTGAATGATCAGCTATTAGAAGTAAAAACATTTTCCAAGGAGTAGGACAGCATAGTCTTCATGTAATATAAGCATAGTTTTGCTTTTCAGGCCATTAATATTGGTGTAGAGATGTATTCTGTAATGATTTTTGGCTTGTTTAACAGTGGTCTTAGAACTTTATTTTCTTTGCCATATTATGATTCATTCTTAGCTACCATACATATAATCTCATTACATCTTTCATTTTAGACCTTCCTAGTCAAATCTATAGTAACATTTTCAGTAATACTGCCTGATTTTGCCAAGCAACTTTGATTATACATCTACATGCTAGAACCCATTTCTGGCGAAAAACCTAGATGTATCCAAGCCTGTAAGTTTATCTGGAAATAGCATCCTACTCAGTATAATTTCTGGATCTGTTCACAATTTTACAC
The DNA here is from genome assembly GCF_019279795.1 of Protopterus annectens. Lineage (NCBI taxonomy): Eukaryota > Metazoa > Chordata > Ceratodontiformes > Protopteridae > Protopterus > Protopterus annectens. The sequence continues at coordinate 1,652,765,103 of NC_056731.1, read as the reverse complement.
ACACATATATATATATATATTATATATATATATATATATATATATATATATATAATATATATATATATATATATATATATATATATATTATATATATATATAATATATATATATATATATATATATATATATATATATATATATACTATTAGCAGCACTGTCTAACACTGTACTCTTGGTAAACATTTCTGGACTGAGTAACAAGTGGTTTCACACAGACACACACACACACACACACACACACACACACGCACACACACACACACATATATCAATTTTTCTAAATTCATAGATTAGGGTCTCTCATTTTAACTTAATTTCTTTGCAGCAAAGCTCATCCCTGCAAAAAGGCATGCTAGGCAAACCTTTGCTTCTCCCATGCGTAAGGCAACATTTACTTAAAAAGTAGTATTTCTAAGAGATGGAGAACCCATGATGGTTTTTGTTTTAGTTTCTGTGGGACATAAACCATGAACATCTGACATACATATACCCTAGTAAAGTAAGTCTGTTAACATATTAAAATTAAATTACATTTGGACTACAACCTTCTTTGTAATCAATGTTTTTAAAGCATACAATACTATCACTTAACTTTTGATGTCATGTTTGCGAACAGCTAATATTCAAAATATGGAAATAATGAGGTGGGCATGCAGCCTTGCCCTCCCAACTCCACCAGCTTTACTGCATTAACAGAATAATGGAAAGTAAACTACATGAAATGACATACTAGTACTTTGAAAAGTGCTAAATACATCCATCATTTAAATGACATACCCATACATTGCAACGTCTCTCCACAATTACTATACATAGATATATTTTCTCAACTCACACGCACACTCATATTCAACAGGCTTGTCTGGCATGACACACAGACTTGAATTTTTGTGTTGTATCACAGAGTTCCGGGTACTATATTTCCTATGAATCAGGACATTCCTTGTTGAACTGTGGGTTACAGTATCTGTCACACACACACACACACACACACACACACACACACACACACACACACACAAAGTGTGATTCTCCTTCTGTCTTCTTTCCTAGTTTTATTGGCTATACATATCATTGCAATATTTCCTAATGTTCTTCACATGTCTTCATAAATCATAATAAACTTCATTGCCAAAAAATTGCATATATCTTGGACAGACTGTCCAGCATATTTAATGATTCAAAATTTGTAACTATTAATCCAAAATCCTTATCAGTCAACAAAGCAATATTCACAATGAAAAACATACTTATTTCAGTAAAGCAGGAAACAGATCTGGATGATAAGACTTATAATACCTTAACTTCAAATTAAAATTTTTAGATTTTTATTAGCTAATTTTATTCATTGATAGTCAGAGAAAGATTTATAGCTACAAGTTCTTCAAAAGCTGTATTTTTTCTGTCTGGATTTCAACTGCTTGGTTAAGAGAGAACAGATTTCAACACGAGTCACTCAAGAAATGGTACTTAGGATTTTTGTGTTTAAAAGGACATACAGTCACTAATATCTAGTATGCAATATGTATTACTTAAAATAGACAAACTGGATACCAAACTAGAAAGTTTCAAAGAAGGGACCAGAAAGAAGATGGAACATTTAGAAATTCTTATGAAACAACAAAGTGTACAAATCAGCAGCATGGAAGAAACTTTAAATAATCATGAAGGAAGAATAACTGAAGGTGAGTGTCAGACTGAATTTATTTTAAAACAAAATAACTAGGTTACAGAAAAAAATGATGTCATAAAATAGACTGAAATGAAATAACATTAAAATTTATGGTATACCGGAAAAGTACAAGGGAGACAATATAATAAACTTCTTAACAACCTGGCTATATAAAACATTAAATCTACCTGAAACTTTATCTTTTGAATTGAAAAGGCACATAGATCCCTAACAACACCTTCAAAGAAGGAAAACCATGTTCAATTATAATTAAGTTCATGTCTAGCTTAGAAAACGATAAAATATTATAAACAGCATGATCCAGCCCACCTATTAAAATAGGTGAATATATAGCCTGATTTGACAATAATTATTTCAGTAAAGTAAAGAGTAAAAGAAAATCATGTTTACCACTAATCAAAGAACTGAAAAAAGAACAATATTAAAGCCATTTCAGAGTTTCCTGCAAAAATTTAATTATTTCTTGCTGAAGAAACCAAACTATTCAGCACACTGGAAGAGGCATCCACTTTTGTTAACAGCAATAAAATCCTTAATACTGAAGAAATGGAGTGGAACAGTATAATCTTGAAGAGATAGAGTAAGCTGAATTCCTGGAAAACTGTTTCTAAAATTAAAAAGCCTAAATATATATATAATACTTTCATTTTCAGACTGCAAGACTTTTATTTTATGAAACATTAGATTTGCCTTTAAGTAAAATGTTTGTACCAAATTTTAAGCATGAAAACAAATGTAAGTATGCTTTATATTTTAAGCCAAAATGTTTTTCTTGATGAGAAAAATAAATGGTGAGTTTTGCTGTTTTACTATATTTACAGTGAAAGACACAAGATATTTTATTTAACTAAACTTATATTCTAAATGTTACACAAATACTTCCTGTAAGAGAATGTTATTAAATTATAAGCAAATAGAAATTGTATTGTTAAGGCTATACAAGTTAAGAATGTTATTTTATTTGTTTACCTTTGCTTAGTATGTGCATTGCTGGGTTAACTGAATGTCAGCTCTAAGTAATATCCTATTTAGAAGTGTTTAAGTGCTGGTGAATTTCTTTGCTCCTGTATAACACATTCCTTTCACTGATTATTTATGAAGCAAGTAACACTTTAAAGAAAGTTTAAGAACAAAACAATGTTCCATTTCTTTCAGAATGCTGGCTTCTTCCAGCCTTGAGCTGTCCTGAATAAAATGTAGGTCCAAGTTCATCACTGGTGTCTGTGAAAAGAGAAAAGAGCTTTCTTTTTCATTCTTTCTTTTTTCAAGTATATATGTGAGAAACCTACTCAAAATAACACATTTTTTCTTTTCTTTTCTTAAAAGTGAAGGCTTGGTAAGACAAAATTTATAGTATTTTTTCACTGAGATGTTGACATATAATTTGCTTACATTTTGAATGTTAGCTTATGCTGTAGTGTTATTAAATAACTATACATATTAACTGTACATATTAATTGAAAGCAGTAAAGATAGATGCTTGTTACTGAATAGAGCAACTTAAAAGAATTAAGAAGAATGAGAAACTTACAGAGTAAATTAGCAGCTGCTGTGTACTGTGAATTGTCATTTTTTACATGTATAGTCAAATTCTGATGTAAGGTTGTGAAGCTTAGATCAGAACAGCAGTTCATAATGGCTAAAACACACATTCAAATTAAACAAACAGGAATCCTTTTATATATAGTCAAGATTGCTCATAATACTAGAATTAATAAGAGGAGTAAACATGCAAATGCACATGGAATGAAATATTTATTATGTAAGATTAATAAAAGACCAGTATCATTAAGTTAAGAAATATGTACATATACTATAATCCTTAATAAAGAGCTGATGATTAAATAGCTCTTTGATGGGAGATTTTAGAAATGCAAGATATATAGAATTCTTCTTCTTCTTTCGGCTTTTCCTGGTTAGGGGTTGCCACAGCGAATCACCTGTCTGCTTGCGATTGGCAGTGGAGTTTTACAGTGCCAAGTTGCCAGCCCTGCACCCAACCTTCCACAGAAGGCACATGCATGCACACACTCATGCCTAGGGCCAATTTAGAGTGTCCAATCCACCTACAGCATGTCTTTGGGAAGTGGGAGGAAACCAGAGCACCCAGAGGAAACCCGCACGACCACAGTGAGGACAAGCAGACTCCGCACAGAAGGTACCCCAGCCAATGATCAAACCGGAGAACGTCTTGCGGTGAGGTGGCAACACTAACTGCTGCACCACTGTGGCTGCCCAATGGTAGAATATTAGTGGGAAATTAAGACAGAAAATATATTTATATAAATTGCTTTTAAGAAAGATGTCTATTATATATACATGCATATGGTAGAAACATGAATGTACAAGATCTCATATAATTTACATAGAAAATCATATCAAGATATTTGAAAATAATCTGAAAGCTGAAATATGAAGTGTGGTCATGTGAACTTCGAAGCTTTTTACATGTTGTATGTTATTAGAGTCACTACTACCTGAAATAACTCATTTCATAGTCAAAGCTGAAATTTGAGTGTTTTATTGCTGAATCAGTACATCCATTTTGATAGAAAGCAAAGTAGAGTTTTCAATATGTTTGAATCTGAGAAGGGAGAATAGAATTTGAATTGAACACATTGTAACTTTTGAATATAATATAGACTGCAAATATTTTTTGACTCCATAGAAATAGCAAGGCATTCTCTTCGACCTCAGTAATGTATATATTTTGAAGAAGTAATTTAATAGGCTAAAAGGATTTTTAAATATTTTTATATTCGTTGTGTTAAGAGTGTTACACAATTTTAAGGTATAGACCCTTGTATTTTAAAAAATTAATTCAGAGCTTTTGCTAGATCTATAAAATATGTGTGCATCTTTTAGCATGATAAATATACATGTGCATTTATTTCCATTTTGTATTATAGTTTAGTGATAAGATTACATCTCACCTGTAAGTTAACAGATGTCAATATTTCTTCAGGTCCCACTCTGTTATACTTATTTATTTAGAGATTCAATTATAACTATGATAAATGTGTGAATAATTTAGGAATATTTAATGGGCAGTTTATACTGCTATTACATAAATAGGTATATAGTACACTATTTCTTGGATTATTTAATATTTATGATTACTAGAAGAATATTATTAAACTTTTAGATAGTAATAGGGAATAGTTTAAATGGCAAAATATATAATTAAATTAATAGTCTCTTATTATTTTTGAAATATATATATTATATTATGTTATATTATATTATATTATATTATATTAATTATTTTAAAGTCATGGTAGCTTTTTGATGAATTTTTAGGTATTGGTAGATAGAGAGATAGTATAATAGATATCTATTCAACAGGCAAACATGGAACTTTGGTTTCCATGGTAGGTTGCATTTTGTTAGCAATATATATATACAGTTATAGTTGTAGACTTGTCTTTGTTTTTGTTATTTACAAGTTTAATTTGTAGAAAAGAAGAATTTAAAAAAAATGTGGAATGTTAAGACAGTGTTGCAGGAAAGGATTAGAGTCTTATATATAATTAAATTAATATGGTGGATAAATGTTTCATATTATCTTTTAAAATAAATCTTTTTAAATATACAATATGATAGTTCTTATCTATTATATGTTAATGTAAATGGATTAAATGATAGCAACAAAAGGAAATCATTAACAAGATATCTAAAATTAAATAGAGAAGACATTATATTCTTCATAGGTTCTTAGGTTCATAGGAGATTACTAGGCTAATGGCTTAAGGGCCTTTACAAGCCTAACCGATACAACCCAGTTTTTCCTCAAAGTATTGCCCCTAGGGCAAGAGGATAGCATGGATTTGTACCTGTGGATTGAGTATCTTACAGATTGCCCCTGTCCATAAGGGACATAGGCACTACCCCAGGTGTGAATTTGTGATTCCCCATTCATTGATCCAAATAGCATTTGAAGACAGCCAGGGAAGGGTTCTGCTTAAAGTGAATAGGAATCCTGTTCCAAAGAAGGGGCAATCTCTGAGACACATATCTGTCTCTCCAGCATGTTTTGTTTGACACACTGATGGAGTTTAGATCCCTAGATTGGATGACCCTCATGCTGTTGGACTTGTGGATGTGTAGCAGTTCCTTTAGGACTGGATTTGTGAGTGCCTTGTAGGTCAGACATAGGTAATCTCTTAATAGTCAGTAAGTGACAGATTAGAGTGATAGGCTTTTAGTCTATCTGCATATTTCATGTTGTTTACACCCTGTATTTTCTTTGTGACTGTACTTGATTATAGGTCTAATGAGAGCTGAATACAGCGGAACTATCATTTCCTTGAATCTGGATGCTGTACCTTTACTTTTAAGTTGTGCCACATGAAAGGATTTCATCACCAGTGTGGACACATGGTGGTTAAAGATATCTATCTATGCACCTAGATCTCTCACCTCTAAGCCCTCTCTAAGGGGCATGCTATTGACATTGTAATTTGCAAGGGTATTTGACTTCCTAAAGGGCATGACAATGCATTTTTTGCATTTAGTTTTATGCCATGGTTCTGGCACCAATCATTTGTATGATCTAGACCATCCTGGAGGATATCTACATCACTGAAGGGTTCAATGACTGGCCTCAGGTTGCATTCATTAGCAAACTTTGTCATCCCGAGGCCTTCCACATTTGCCTTGACTTCAGCGAAATATATTCTGAACAAGAGTGGTCCTAGTACTGAGCTCTGTGGCACACCACTAATAATTGGACTCTTGCTGGATCTGGATTCACCCACTTTAAACACGTGTCCTGTCCATGACCCAGTTGGCTAGCCATTTGGTGACATAGGGATTTATGCCCAGTTTTGTGACTTTACTTATAATACCTGAGTGAAGAATTGAGTCAAATGCTTTTGCCAAGTGAAGGTAGCCAGTATATACTGTTATACCCTCATCCATGGCCTTAATGACTTTCTCAAAGAAATCCACCAAATTCAGTAGGCATGACCTGCCCTTCTCAAAGCCGAATTGGGTTGGATCGAGTGTTTGAAGGTCTCCTATATCATTATTTATCAGGTTCATGATTATTCATTCCATGGCCTTACATATAAGACTAGTCAAACGTACGGGTCTGTAATTCCCTGGGTAGGTAGATAGTCCCCCTTTATGCAGAGAGATGACTGTTGCTGTCCTCCACTCTATCAGGACAAAGCCAGTCCAGAAACTGTGTTTAAATAGAGATTCCAATAGGCCTGATAAGTTCTGATTTAAGCTGTTTAAGAAGCAAACTGGTATATTGTCAGGCCCCATTGAAGCTGTGTGTTTATCTTTAAAGAGTGCAGTGGCGACCTCTTCTCTGGTGATAATTGGCAGTGGAGTGATGGAGAGTATTTTTGGGGGAGAACCGGGGATGATGGGTAGGTGAAATGTGAGCTGAATTTGTCGGCCAGCAAATTTGCTATGTCTTCTGGCTAAGTATAGGGGATGCCATCTACAACTAATTCTGCACATTGCTGGGTGTTACCCTTGAGATTGTAGACATAACTGAAAAATGTCTTATGGTTATCCTTAGCTTTGGATGCTATTTTTTACCTAAAGTCTGCTTTCAGAAACTTAACTAGTACCCTGATTTGCTTGTTTAGACTAGTGAGGGACTTATTTCTCATACTACATGTCCAACTAACCATGGGAAAAATCCATTACCATAGTCTTCCTAGCTACAAGTCCCCCACTATGAATCAGGAAATCCATTTATTATACCTGAAGTTACTAGAATCACTCACCATCCAGCCCAATGTCCAGAGTCCAGAGTCCAAAGAAATGTCCAGGAGTCCCTGCAAATTTGTGCCTCAGTTTGTACATATTTTTTCAGCATTGAATCCTCCACTTTTGCATATGCATATGTAGCTGAATTTCTACCATCTACAATGAGCTTTAGTGGTGGATTTTGAAGGTCCTTATGAATTTTAGGGACTTCGAACATGACTGGTGCTGTAGGTGTCACTATCTGCATGTAGTTGTATAAATTTACATCTATTTTTCCTTCAATGTATAAGTTATTAATATAAATTCTTATATGTTGATTAGCTATATTGTATTCATTTAATGAAACTTGTTGGTAAGAATCAGCATTCAAAATAGATTCAATCTTGTTACCATAATTGTCAGAGTCCATGAATACCAGCCCCCCACCCTTATCTGGTTTCATGACTCTGACATTAGTTGACCTTAACACATTAAGCCATGCTTGCTCAGCCTTACTCAAGTTATAGTTACTTCTGGGCCTTTTATTGCTGGACTGTAACAGCCTGAAATCAAGTTTACAAACTCGTTCAAAAGTATGTAAAAGTTTATGCAGTGGTGGATTAAACAACATTTTTTTTTTTGTTTTAACTAGTGTAATTGTGGATTTTAGAACTATTAACATGGTCAGTTTAAATATATGCTGTTATTTCTTAAATAGATTTGACCAGCACTTTAAATTTTTAGCTGGGATGCCATGTGACTTACGGAGCTGGGATGTCATGTGACTTACTGAGAGGATTATTTAAACTGTTTCTTGTGAATGAAGTACTTGGTTTGGATAAAAAGCACTTTATAATAAATTAATTTGTTGTTCCAGGCGTGGTGCCTTATTCTTTGGGATTTTGCAGTTTTTCTTGTGTTTCATTACAATATTGAATAATATCAGACCAGGAACCAGTCCTTGTGGGACTCCAAGGTAAGCAGGTAAAAAATCAGAACTTGTGCCTTGAACAGTCTTGGTAACTATGACATGGGATCATAGGATCATAGCAGGTTACTAAGCTAATGGCCGTGGGGCCCTTACAAGCCTAGCCAAGAGTTCATCCCCAAAAAAGAAACCTCACTCAGCAACTGTTGTCCCTGTTAGTGAAGGACATAGGTGGAACCCCTGAGACAGATTTGTGGTTTCCCATCCACTCATCAAGGTTGCGCTTGAAGAGGGTCATTGACATACTCTATTTGATGTGTATGGGAAGTCTCTTCCAGAGATGGGGCAGCCTCTGGAAGACAAATCTGTCTCTCCAGCAAGTTTTGTTAATATCACATATTAGATTTAGGCCTTTCAAGTGGGTAATGTGTTATGAGTTAGACTTATGGATATGGAGCATCTCTAGTAGGGCAGGGTATGAGATTGCCTTGTAGGTGAGACACAGATCACCTCTAAGCAATCTGTATGATACCAAGTAGAGTGATAGTGATTTGATCCTGTCCACATAGGACAGGTGTAGGAAGCCATGGATTCTCATTGTGAGGTATTTCTGTGGCCTTTCCAGCTGGTGCAGGTGCTTGGAGAGGTACATACCAAGCAGGGCATGGTACTCAATTATTGGCCTAATGAGGGAGGAGAACAGAGAGGTAATAACCTATTTTTTTCTGGATGCAATCCCTTTCCAAATGAGATGAGCCAAGTAAAATTCTTTCCTGACCACTGCCGCTACATGATGGTCGAATGTGAAATTGTTGTCAACCTATGTACCCAGGTCTCTCACCACAGGTTGTGTGCTTAAGGGGTTGCCATTGATGTGGCAATCAGTAGAGGCCATGTTTTTGCCGAATGATATGATAATACATTTTATTGCATTTAACTTAAGGCCATGACTTTGGCACCAGTCATTTGTTGTTGTGAGACCCTCTTGTAGCATGTTAAAATAATTTGGGGAATCAATGACAACACCCAACTTACAGTCATATACAAACTTGGTCAGCAACAGGCCTTTTGTCTTTGCCTGGACCTCTGAGAAGTAGATGCCAAACAGTAGGGGTCCCAGGACAGATCCCTAGGGAACACCACTAGTGACAGGTCTGCTGTCAGAGATGGTGGCACCTGTTTTGATCTTGTGGTTCTTATTGGTGAGCCAGTTGGCCACCCACCTGATGAGATAGGGATTTACACCAAGTTGTGTTAGCTTTTTGATGATGCCCGAGTGGGGGATTGTGTCAAAGACTTTGGCCAAGGCAAGATAAGCTGTATGTACTGACTTTTCCTCATCCAGGGCCTTGGTGACAGTCTCAAAAAAGTCAACCAGGTTTAACAGGCAAGATCTGCTCTTAATGAATCTGAAATAGGTGGAGTCAAGTGCTTGGAGATTGCCTATGTCCTTGTTTATGAGGTCCATAATAATATACTCCATGGTTTTGCAGATCAGACTTGTTAAGCTAATTGGGTGATAGTTTCTGGGGTCAGACCTTTGTTCAAGGGGATGACAATGACAGTTCTCCACTCTGCTATAATGAAGCCTGTACTTAGGCTGTGGTTGAATAGGGTGCTCAATGGTGAAGCTAGTCTTGCTGGGGATGGTGAAGAATACAGCCTGGGACACTATCAGGTCCCATGCAAGCTGTGTTCTATGCCTTGGATAGTGCCTTTAACACTTGATCTATGGAGAGATGAGATGCAGAACAAGTATCAGGGATGTCAAATGGGCCTATGGGGGGACAGGGGGTGAAGTTTGTACTGAGCCTATCTGCTAGCAGGTTGGCTAAGTCAACATGAAGAAGGCTTTGTGTTTTCCCTTTCTTTTGGTTGCTAGTTTCAATTCATAATTGGCTTTGGAGGTTTTCACTAGTGATCTAATTTGCTTGTTGAGGCTAAGCAGGAAGTTTTTCCAGTTGGGTATAATCCAGTACAATCCATGTAACCTGAAGTGATTGGTTGTAGTATTAATAAGACTTTGATAAATTGCCTGATGGGAGGCGCAGTCAAAAGATTAGGCTAAATCTAAAAAAAAAACTCATCTAAAACACCCCAAATTTATAGTTTCAGTAATTTGCTCATAAAAACTTGTCAGAGTTGATCTTCCCTTGATGTAACTATGTTGGTCCAAGTCCAGGAAAGCAATGTCAGGATTGGTATTTGCTAATATTTCAACTATTCAGCATTCAAAGCACTTGCCCAAAATAGAAGTTAAACCTATTGGTCTACAATTATTGACATCATCTTTACTGCCTTTTTAACATATATATTTATTACACTAGATGTTTTTTGAACTCTAAGAACAGTGGCATTTTGTAATAATTTGTTAAAAATTGAGTAAGAAATTGGGAGTAAATGATTTTTATTTTTTTAAATTGCTATAGCATGTATTAAATCATGTCACATACATGTAGCATTTTTTATTGTGTTAATTACTCCATCATCTTGGTTGTTAAAGAGGGACAAGGCAATTTATCAGTAATTTCAAAATTAATGTTAAAAAAAAACCTGGACCTAAAAGGAATGCATAATTTATTTTATTTATTTTATTTTACATTTGTTAACCGGGCTAGTCTGGCTGGATACATGTCCATTTTCAGCAGAGGCCCGAGGAGAAAAGCTCCACTATCAAAAAACTAAAATACACTACAGTTTATAAGGTCACTAGTAATACTAACTATACAAAATAAAACTAAACTAATAAAGTATTATACGGCTACATACAAGTACAAATACGTTTTTGATGTAAAAACCTGAGTAGATTACAATTTAAAAATCAGTTGGACACTGAGGAGAACAGTTTCAGTGTCAACATAAATATTTAAAGTAGAAAAATGTCCATAGTAGTTAGTCATGAACAACAAGTAGGTATTAGTTGTAAGTAAAAAGTGGTTAAAAATACAGTTTAAATAATGTTTCATAATGTTCATGAAATGCAGTTGCTATATCAGTATGGTCAGTAGTAATACTTTCATCAAAGTTTATAAAATTTACTATGTGGTCTGATTTATTGATTTTGCTAATATACCTATATTTTTTTCTTATTATTATAATCCATACCCAGTCTATTTTTTAATGTTATTTTCTCTGTCCTAATGTTCATCATAATTGTCCTAAATATATTAGTCAAAATTTTTATGTTCCTTTTTCTTGTTTGGTTTGCAAAGGTTCTGATACCACCAAGACAGTAACATTTTTTTATTGTTTTCTTCTCTCTCAATTGTTTTTATTGAAAGGCTTAACAACAAAACATTAATATACGATAATAGAAATATTATAAAACAACTATTCATATCTAAAAGAACAATAATAAACAGCAACTAAAATAACTATGTACATTGGTGTCTACTATAAAACAAAAAATTTTAAACAGAAAAAGAAATGTGATAAGAATAGATGTTACTTAATTAATAAAGTCTGTTTATTCAGCATTTCTTTGAATTTCAACCATATATTATACAAAGAGGTAATTCTAAATGTTCTTGTCTAGATCGTGATAAATTCAAGATGACAAACTTTACTTGCCAAGTGCACAAATTCCTTCATAGTAGGAGTCATCTGATTCTCCCAGTTCTTGATGACTTTTCTTGCTAATGTTAAGCTACTCCATAAAAGAAGATATTTTATTTTTGTGACTCAAGTGAGAATAGGAGTATTAAATAAAATAAGAGATTTCATCAGCATAAATGTATCATTAAAAACAGACTGTAAGAGAAAATTCATATTATCCCAATATGTTTTAAATTTTATACAATCTTAAAACATATGCTGCCAGTGAGCTTTAACATCTCTAACATCCTATGTCTTTATTATGCATCAATTCAACTTTATGTGGTATTTAAAGGTTCTATGTAAGAACTTCCAAGAGAATATCCTCCACCTTAGTGGTGAAGTAGATTGTTTTGAAGATTGGTGTATTAGTTTTTTATCATCTTCACTTGGGGAGTTATTATTAACAAGTCTAAAATAATCCCGATAGCTTTCTCTGTGACAAACTATTGATTCCTTAAGTACCTTATATAGTTTAGATAGAAGTCCCTTTGCAATTATATTCTGGTGCATTAGAATAATACATAAATCAATGAATGTGGGGAAAGAATTTCTAACTATTGGTTGCATTAGATTAATCATATGTTCAACAAATTGTCTAAAATGTTGAATTTCTAACCACATATGTTTGCTTACCTCAAACTTATTAATGACATGGTCAACATTTTGTACTTTCCATTGTCTAGTAATTGATACCAGTATAACAGTGTTTTGTCTTTAAATATAGTCATTGTTGTTAAATTAAATGTATTAATACTATTTTGAGTATAGGCAATTGGAAATAGAAAGAAAACCCATGTTTTATATTCAAGGTTCCTGAAAATGAAAATCATTTTATTTTTTGTTATAACTATTTGGTACGCTGTCTCTCTCTCCCTCTCTTTCTTTTCTCTTTTTCTCCTTTGTATATCTATCCTAACAGTGAAGGGGAGAACAAAAGAATAACTGACAGGTTTCAAAGTAAACTCCAGTGTTAAACCACAGAAATTGTCTTCACTACTGTATTTGTCCTCCCCTAACCCATCCCCTAATCCCTCCCCAACAAATAAACTGACACCAAACATCCTAGATAAGAGTATATAAGAAAGAAAAAGAAGAAAAAGGAAAAAAATGAGGAAAAAAAGAAAACAGATTCATACACACACGCTTTTATCACTATATTAGAAAGAAGCACTCATAAACAGTTTAAGAGCCTGATATCTCTTAGAGAAAGCACATCCAAATCTCATACATACAACACCTCACATATTCAGATCAAGAATGACATGTGAATTAAGAGTTAAAAGTAACAAAAACACCATAAACATCCATTCCATTTATGACACACTTATTTAATGTACTGTGAACAACTTGCTATTATGCTATGTTATCATGAGCTATTATATTAGGATTTATGTGACACATATATGAAGAAAGGAAACCAGGATATATATGTAAAGACAGCTTATTACTTAAAGAGTTAATTTCTTAATACATATTAAGGTAAGGCATATATTTGATATGGAGAATAAAATATATAATATTAGCTTAGCAATACATATAGGAAAAAGAAAAAGTGGCATTTATTTACCTTATAGAGAAGTGAATCCCTGTTTCCTTCCTTTCACCCATATCTCCAGTAACTGAATAGGCAAACATTGTCATGGAAAAAGAATTTTGTTATTAAAACAGATAACATCAATGTTATACTAATGCTAAGAGTAATTTGTCCTTTAGTTTTTTTTCTTCTCCTTGAATTTTCAGGTATGTACTTCTGCTTGTCTCTTTAAAGTGACATTGTTCCAGTCCATATCTTCAGTTTGTTCTAATTTTTAGGGGATTCATACTTATAAGTAATTGTAGATCCAAGACTACTACTAAGTAGATTATACAATATATTACATCAAAATGTATTTCCTGTTTTAATGAATATGACTTCTAATCTGTTAGGTGCAATGATTTATTTATAGTGTGATGATTATTTTTTCCTTACTTATATTTTTATCCATTTTTTGCATAGAAGTTTATATTTTAAATGAAATTTTAATGAATTGTTATATGCAAGAGATGCTTCAGCCAATAAATTATTGATATTAGTAGGGTTATCTGTTACCAAATCCAAAATGTTAACCCCTCTAGTATCTACAGTAAGAAGTTGAGACATCTCCTTGTCTAACACAATATCAAAAAATTCCCCTTCATGTGCAATTTTAACAATAAATCTGTCTTGTGAAATATGAGATTAATTAAAATCACCTAGTACTATAACATTTTTCATTTCAAATTTTTGATTTAAACAATAAAGGTATTCTCGCTATTTGGATGATACTGTAGTGGGGCTATAAGAACAATTAGCTATTGTCAGATATTTACTTTATAATAGGCTCCATCACCTGAACTATTAGACATTCCAGCTTGGCAATTGTTCTTATAAGTGAATATAGAATACTACTGTGAATCCATAGTGTTATTCTCCCTCCCTGGAATTCAACTCTAAAGAGTTACATTTTATATAATTAAGAATGTCAACTGCTGTAGTGTTCCATGATTCAACAATTGTTAATAATGAATCATTATTTTCTTTTATCATAACAATTAATTAATTTAACTTATTTTCCAAACATTTTCAGGTAGAATTAGATCTTATCTGTGCAGAGTTACTAAATTTTTGTTTGAATCATTGTGTAAAAAACTTTCCTGAATTTTCTTTGACACAAAAATAGCTCCATAATGACTAAGGTGAAGTCTATCTTGAGAAAACATATGATTGTCATAGTGACAATCTTCCCAATAATGTATACTTTTATCATTGCACACAGTATAGAATTGCCTAATGAACTGTTGAAAACATGAGCTTAGACAAGAAGAAATCATTCCAATGTGGAGAAAGGCATTATTTAACTTAAAATTAATTTAACAGAAGCCTCTGAAAGAATGCTGATTATGCCCAATATGGCACTCTTCATATAGTTAAATGGAGTATGCCTCATATCATCAGTGCCTACTTGCATTAAATCAAATTGTAAGTTTTTTTGAAGTAGCTTTGGAATCATACATTTCACATCAACAAATTTTAAGCCAGAAAAGGTACTTTCAGTGATTTGATTCTCATTTAAACTACATATATTTCGTATTGCTGGTATAAGCATAGAGTCACTTAAGACCAAAACTTCACTACCCTTTGTTTCTTCTTTTAATTGTAGAGACCTTGTTTGCTACTAGCCATAACAGAATGTTTTTCTTTAGAACCTTTAGCCTCAGAAGTGCACATCTTCTACATTTCTTTGTTTATTGGTATAATATATTCTTCAATATCTGTAGCCACAATATTATTTCATTTTATTTTTATTGATTTAACATTTCTTCACCAGGAAATTCTGACTTGGAATGAAGCCAATTTTCAGTGGCGGCCCTGGGACAAACACTGTAGATGCATGTCTTTGAATGTGGGAGGAAACTTGGAGCACCCAGAGGAAACCCACACAAACACAGGGAGAACATACAGACTCTGCACAGAAGGCATTCCAGCTGAGAATCAAACTGGAGAACCTCTTGCTGTGAGGTGACAATGCTACTGCTGCACCACTGTGCCATCTGTTCATGTTTTTTTCCTATCTTGCTTAGCTGAATTAGTTCCTTGCATGATAGGGCTATGCATGATTTCTGAATGTAAATCAGTTATATGTTCATAGGTTCATAGGTTCATACTAGGCTATCTGCCCTAAGGCATTTATAAGCCTAGCCAGAATGTGTTTGCCTTTCGCCACCCATTTTAAATTAAGTTTGCTATGCCCTTTTTCGAGGTTAGTATACTGTGCCTCTGTCTAACAGTGACACAGAAGTGATACCCGGGTTAAACCTACGATCTCCCATCCACTCATCAAGATTCCTCTTGAAGAGAGTCAGTGAGGGACTCTGCCTAACCTGGACTGGGATTTTATTCCAGAGTGAAGGGAGCCTCTGGGTTATGAATCTGTCCCTCCAGCATGTCCTATTTATTTCAGTGCTGAGGTTCAAGTCTCTCGAGCGTAGCTCGATGGGATTTGGATTTTCTGAGGTGCAGCATGTCCATTAATTCCGGGTTGGACATGGCTTTATATGTCAGGCACAGATCCCCCCTGAACAGGTGGTATGCCACTGAGTAGAGCTGGAGTTTCTTTAACCGGGCAGCATATGGCATCTGTTTGAGCCCTTTGATCCTCTTGGTGAGGTACTTTTGGGGTCTTTCCAGTTGCTGCAGGTGTCTGGAAAGGTACATCCCAAAAGGGGCATTGTACTCAATTATGGGCCTGATGAGGGATGAGTAGAGAGGCACGATGACCTCCCCTGATCTAGATGTGAATCCCTTTATGATTAGGTGGGCTATATAAAATGTTTTTCTAACCAATTTGGCCACGTGGTTGTCAAATGAGAGACTGCTATCAACTTGGGTCCCCAGGTCCCTAATTACTTCTTCTGTACTTAATGGATTACCACCTATGTGGTAATTTGTGGGCACTTTATTTTTGCCAAAGGGGATGACTATACACTTTTTGGCATTTAGCTTGAGGCCATGGCTCTGGCACCAGTTGTCTGTTTCTATGAGGCCCTTTTGGAGGATGCCTGTGTCGGCTGGAGAGTCAATTATGTTGCCCAGTTTACAGTCATCTGCGAACTTGGTCAGCCACAGTCCTTCCGTGTTGGCCTGTACCTCCAAGAAATATATACCGAACAAGAGAGGTCCCAGGACTGAGCCTTGTGGGACACCACTTGTAACTGGTTTGGAGTCTGACATGGCTCCAGCAATTCTAACCATGTGGGTTCTGTCCTTGAGCCAGTTTGCAACCCATCTAGTGACATAGGGGTTTATATTTAAGCTGGTGAGCTTATCTATAATGCTCGAATGGGGTATTGTATCGAAGGCTTTTGCGAGGTCCAGGTAGGCTGTGTGGACCACCTTCCCTTCATCAATGTCCTTGGTGACTGTTTCAAAGAAATCAACCAGGTTTAAGAGGCAGGATCTGCCCTTAACAAAGCCGAACTGGGTAGGATCCAGTGTCTGTAGGTCCCCAATATCTTTATTTATGAGGTCCATGATGATCCTTTCCATAGCTTTGCAGACCAAGCTAGTCAGGCTTATGGGGCGACAGTTTCCAGGATCTGTTGAGGCGCCACCTTTGTGGAGAGGGACCACTGTTGCTGTATGCCACTCTTTGGGTACATATCCTGTAGTAAGGCTGAGACTGAACAGTAGTTTTATGTTTGGGTTTAGCTCTTCTTGGAGTTCATGTAGGATGCAGCCCGGGACACTGTCTGGTCCCATTGATGCTGTGTTTTTTGCTTTGGAGAGGGCGGCTCTTACCTGAGCATCTGAGATGTCAGGGGGGCAGCACTCTGCTGGGATAGATATTTGCCCTTTTGGTGGGGGGGGGAGAAGTTTGCTCTGAATATATCGTCTCCTGTTATGTTGCCATATAAAGTATGGTTAAAGCTATTTTTACCTCAGTGTATACATTTTGACAACCATGGTAACAACCTATGTCACTTGACTGGTAAAATTTGTAGTTCAGAAATATCTTGCTTTTCTAAGTGTATGCTTGCACAGGACTCTGACTGAATTGTCAATATATAGTAATTCCTTTTCATTTAGGCTTTCAAATCCCATTTTCAATAAATATGTCTCATTAATAGGCCCTTCAATTTTTTTTCTTTTGTTATTACTATTTTAATTTTTTCTTCTTTTTCCTTTTTGGAACCTTAAGAATAGTTATCAATGATTTATTATTAACTGACTTTTCATTAGTGGTTCTCCATTTATTACTCCAAGATATAAGGGATATAGTATGTACATTTACTCCTCACCATTTATCAGTTTATCACATGTTCACAAATTTAGTGATTTTTTTTTTCTGCTAGAACATTATTACAATGGCATAAAATGTCACTTAATCGCTTACTCTCAAGGATTAAAAATATTTTTTTATTTATTTTTATTTATTTTATTTTGCATTTGTTGACCGGGATAGTCCGACTGGATGCATGTCCATTTTCAGCGGAGGCCCGGGGAGAAAAGCTTCAAGGGTAAGCAGATACAGCATTACATAATACCAGCATTACATATTACAGACTATTTACAGTGATTACATAAGTAAGCAAGTTAAACAAGTTCCACAGGTTAGAGTTAATCCCGAGCGTAAATCAGGATTAAATTAAATTACACAGTAAGCTGGTTGACAGATTTTTACACATTCTAGAGAGAGTTAGCCAGGCTTGATACACTGACATAGCCAGTTAAGTGCCAAATGTTGTTTGAGTCTAGTTTTAAATTGACCTAAGCTAGAAAGTAAGGTAATATCAGCTGGAAGAGAGTTCCAGGGTCTACTTACAGAGTTTGCAAAGAGAGAGTCACCAGCTGTGTTATTAATTTAATTGATAAAAAAAAAATAATTCCTTCACTTTATCACAGTTGTTACAAAGAATAATATCTGGTGATATATACTTTGTATATACTCCACAAAAACTACACTGAATTAAGTAATTGTTTTGAAGAAGGTTCTCCACTATATATGAGTTAAGGGAATCCATTAGAATCTTTCAGAATATAGAAATTAAAATGTATCTATAAGATATAACTTAAACAAAACAAAATAGTGTATTATTGTCATGTATAACAATCTACATCAGGAACGTTATATAGAATAGCCTAAAGTAGCACCAGAACTACCGTGAGTAGTATATCACAAAAATAATTCAATTTATCACAAAAATGCTTTATTTCATTATAAATTGAGTACTTTTGTCCCTCAAAAGTGGGAACTTCTCAAGATCAATAATGTACATTACTTCAATTCCTTAATATATCAGTCCATGAAATCAGTCATTAAAAATGAAGCAAAAGTGAACTCCAATCTAAGCTAAATCTCTCTATATAATTTTGTTTCCTATAGTATAAAAAATGAAATCATTATGTAGATAACAGTTAAAGATGTATATTGCACATCCAACAAAAATATGTTATTCATATTTATATAAATGTATAATAAAACAATGTATGCATAAAAGTGACAGTTTGTATATAAAAAATGACAAAAAGTGGTGAGAATAAAAACAATAAAAACCTTATGTAAATTAATTGCAAAGAAAGGGACATTATAGCTTAGCCATACTTAATTTTAACACAGGCCGAGCTATAACATCACTTTCTCTTTTATCAATTTATCATAAGGTTTAAATGTTTTTATTCTCACCACTTTTTGTCATTTATATATGCATACTATCATTTTTATATATACATTGTTTTATGATATATTTATATAAATAATGTATTTTTGTTGGATATGTAATTCACCTTTTTAAGGGTTGTCTAATTGATGAATTTCATTATTTATACTATAGGAAAACAATTTATATAGAGAGATTTAGCTTAAATTGGAGTTTGCTTTTTGATTGGTTCATTTTTAACAATCTAGTACAACAACTTGGAGAAAAACAGCTAGAAATCCAAACAAATACCAAGAAACTCTAGCTGCAAAATGGATCCAAAAATAGGCACTGCTGGTGAAGGTAGATACCTCAAATTTATTTAAGCTTGTGTAATGCACAATATAGTTTTTTATGTCTGTGTGCAACAGACTTCATCAGAATCTAGAATACACACATCAAATGCTGCTTTTAAATGATCCTCACCTACCATAAAATGCCTGCATTACACAAGCTTAAATACATTTGGGGTATCTACCTTCACCAACAGGGCCTATTTATGGATCTGTTTTGTAGCTAGTATTTCACTGGTATTCATTTTTAATGATGGATTTCATGAGCTGATATATTAAGGAAGTGAGGCAATGAGGTAATGTACTTTATTGATTCTAATGAAGTCTCCACTTTTGAGACATAGAAGAACTCAGTTTATAATAAACTAAAGTATTCTTTGTGATGAATTGAAGAGTTTGTTATGATATACTACTCGTGGTAGTTCTTGTGGTACTTTAGGCTACTCTGTATAGCATTACTTTTTTTTTGGTTATTAGTGGGACAGTAATTCTTCACACCATTTTCTTTTGGCAATCTACAATCAGTCCATATATGAGATCTGGGGTCTATATTAGAAGACTGACTGTTTAAGTGATTGAACACCTAAACATCGATCTTCTAATATCGAACTGCACAATGTTGAACGTCCCAGGGAAACACGTCCCTCAGCCACAACACTAAAAACACTACTTTACATCTACACTCCCCTAACTAAATATACTAACTCCGAGATTGCTCAACAGTAGGGAAATAGCAAACTCTGGCGAACAGCCAAGGGAAATCTTTCCCTGCGTTAAATCAGCCATTCGCCATTTTTTGCATTTGATATTAGAAGATCGATGTTTAGGAGGTCAATCACCTAAACATTCGGTCTTCTAATATAGACCTGAGATCTGTCTCACAAATTAATAAGATTTGTAATCCTACCATTTCTGTGAATAATATAGTCATTAACAAGTCATATTGGTCATCTGGAATCACCTTATCATGCAAAGGTGTGCATCCACTCCTATTCACATCTGTTTGTACATGGATGTATTTAAGTCAAACTTCATGGTTCCCAACTGGTTGTTCTAGCTGACAATCAAGTAATCCACTGCACCACAAGGAAGAATCAAAAAGAAAATAAAAGGTGAGCTCTCACAACCTTTAATATTCCAATACCAGCATGTGTCAATGCTGACAATCCCCCCTTTTTTGAACAGCATTTGCTATAACAAGAAAAAATATTAACAAGAAAAAAAACAGATTCACAGAATTTCTATTGCTTCTTTGGGAAATCTATAATAAAAAAATATTATAAAAATGCATCAAAAGAAAGAAATTAAAATTCTTGTAAAAAATAATATTAATTTTGCAAACATATACCAATGGTGTCAAATCAAATGAATGAATGAAGGATTTTGTGTTTTATACAGAATAAATATAGAGAACATATGCGTATTGTAAATATGTAAATAGTTATTTAGTAGTTCAATAGTTAGTAAAATGATTTTATGGAAAATTGTTGTATTATAATCTTTCACAAGAACTGCAAACAGTACAATGAATGACATTACTTCCAAATATGTATAATGCTTGCTTTCTGTTTTTATGACTTTTGATGTTACAGCCAATACATTTTTTTTGGCGGGGGGGGGGGGGGAGTGTTGACTTCAAGATACTCAATATTGTGCCAGTTTGGAATACCTACATTTATCAGAAGAGAAAGAAATAAACATATAAATAATAAATTAGAGTTTAACACTGGGTCACTCTTGATAATAATTACCCTGGCATAAAAATACATTGAATAAAATTTCCAGCTTCACTAAATGTCATGCTACCACATCTAATAATATATACAATAAAATGGTATAGTTACAGAGGTTGCCCGCATGATACCCTCTTTTATTAAACATTAGTAACTCTACATCTACAAGTCTAACGATCATGAAATTGGCAATCCCAGTTGAGAAGTGAGTGTCACTGACTGACCAGATAAATACTAAGATATGAGGATGGCCCCTGAGAGCTGATTGTCAACAATACTATTAGAGGCTGTTAATGTGAATCTTGCATTTGCAGTTTTTACATACTTTTAGCGCTTTAAGTGATATAAATGTTTAGTAATGGTCTAGTCCTAAAATTATTTTCATACTGCATGTAAAAGCATTTTCATCTGTTATTTGCAGCATATCTAGTATATTATTAAATAAAGAGCTCGTTATGTATTTTTGTTAAACAGAAATGTGTATGAATGAATCTGCATCATTCATTTAGTTACCATGAAATGTATAAATGAATCTGCAATATTTATTAAGTTGCAATGAATAAAGCATTGATTATTAGGTTACAGATGAATGTGGGTAAGGGTATTAATGACAAAATCTGCATTAAACCAATACTAATGAATAGAGGCATTAGAAAATAATATTGAGATGTATTTAGCTATGTGTGTATTGCTTAGATTTTAAAGTCGACTATGTAATGTTGTATCGCTATTTATTTAGTATTAATCTTTTAGACAAATGAATGAACTGGGCATATAATGTATGCTTTTTAGATATTTCAAGCCGTGATGTTTAGTACAAATGAATGAATTCAGCTATGTGCCTTTAAGATAATTAGTTTTAATAATGATTTAATTGATTGATTATGTGACTCGATGGTATATAAACTGTAGATTTGTTGTATGTCTTTGTCTGATGAAGTAGCCTTGAGCTATGAAAGTGTTTACTTTGGATTAAATCTTTACATGTTTTTAGCAGCCATGGTCTGGAGCCTCCTTTGTTTTGTTTGTATTGTATTTCTACTTTTGGAGGGATAGTTTACCTGCACCACTTTACTTGTTTTTGCCTGTCTATACTCAATATTGTGCCAATTTGGAATAGCTACATTTATCAGAAGAGAAAGAAAGAAATATATAAATAATAAATTAGAGTTTAACACTGGGTTACTCTTGATAATAATTACCCCAACATAAAAATACATTGAAAAGAATTTCCAGCTTCACTAAATGTCATACTACCACATCTAATAATATATACAATAAAATGGTATAGTTACAGAGGTTGCCCCCATGATACCCTCTTTTATTAAACATTAGTAACTCTACATCTACAAGTCTAACAATCATGAAATTGCCAATCCTAGTTGAGAAGTGAGTGTCACTGACTGAGCAGATAAATACTAAGATATGAGGATGGCCCCTTAGAGCTGATTGTCAACAATACTATTAGAGGCTGTTAATGTGATCTGCATCATTCATTTAGTTACCGTGAAATGTATGAATGAATCTGCAATATTTATTAAGTTGCAATGAATAAAGCATTCTGTCATGCTTAAATATTTTGCTACTTTTGTAGGGAGCCAAAAAGATTCTTGCCTTGGGGATTACTGGCCCTGAAGGCCAAGAACTATGTCGACCTGAAGAAGTGGAAGCAGAAGCTACCCAAAGAGCAATCACAATAGCACATCAAGCAAACTGTCCTCTTTATATTGTTCATGTGATGAGCAAGTCTGCAGCTAATGTGATAGCCAGAGCTCGTAGGCAAGGTAATCTGTGGTGAATCCATGGTTAGTCAAACAATGCAATTTGAATTCTTACTCTGGAAAATGATGTGACTCGTGTTAAAACTGAGTTGATGTCAAAGTACACTGTGTTCTTCTTCACTGCCTTGTAACTGCATGAATAGTTGCAGTTCCTTCTGTCAAACTGTATTTGTTCAAGCTTGAATATTCCAAAATTTTGGTTGTTTCACATTTCATCAAATATACTGTGTTACTGTTGATGTGAGACCATCAGGCAGAGATAATTAGTGTTTTTTCCTTTTCTCCCCTATTTTGTGATCTTAGAGCTGGTATACGTAAGTAGCAGGGGATGAGGGTGTTCCATGTGAGGGATACAGGGGTGACTTGCCCCTGCAAAAAAGACTGTTTTCATTTTTTTTCTTCTCATTTTATCTGTGTAGTTGATTCAAAGTTTTCACTTATTGCTATTCTGCATTTCAGTCATTCTGTAATTGATAATGTACTATGATCAGAATAAAGGCACTTCCAGATAGTGGTAGTTTAATAGTTGTGTTGTACAGTTTGTGAGTTTCATTGGACATGAATTTATACATATGACAAAATATTCTAATAAACTGCTATCTGTTTCTCTCTCTCTCTGTCTTTCTGTAAGCCCTCCAGCTAAATGTAATACCTGCCTAAGCTAACAGATGTTATTTAAGAGTTTTTCTATGCACCAGAAAGTAGGCATCACAAAACACAATTTTGTTGGCACCTTGTTTGTGTTGCATTTGATTAAATGGGCATATAGTATATGTTTCTATTTATTTTCTGCATAATAAGGCTGGTTAAGTACATGCATATAGGTGCATTCATGTTGCAACTTGCAGCTGACATTCCAGTGTATAGAGGCTCTTTATTAGTACAGATTTATAGGCTTGCTGAGTATTGCATTTGCATGTTAGTCAAAGTCAAAGTAAACTTTATTGTCATATAGATCAACACATAGAAAAAAGTGTGTATCACTGCATGAAATTTTGATACTCAAGCTCGTACCATAAGAATGACAGTTTACAGAAAGAAGATAGATTAAATTAAATAATTTAAAATACTAAAAATAGAAATCAAAAAGCTACTAAAATAAATAAAGTAAAAAAATGTAAAGCTTTTTACAGCAGAAACAAAACAAATACAACAACAGGAACAGACTCAGTAGAAATATAAGGATATATTACAAACAGTACTATGAATAAATAAAGAGGCACTTACGTAAAAAAAATTACGCACCACCAATATTTGCCATAAACTTACAGTTTACAGTTTTCATAGTGCAGACAGAGATGTGTAAAGTGAGCTGTGTAGAGACTTATATAAATAACAATGACATATTGCACATAAATAATGTTTTACCCATTTAGCGGATTAGGATATGGGTTTGTTGTTCAGCAGTCTGATAGTATCTGGAAGAAGCTGTTATGGAATCTGGATATCCTGCATCTAATGCTTCTGTAGTGCTTCCTTATTAGCAGGAATTTGAACACTCCATAAGCCGGATGGTGTACATCCCTCAGTAGTTTTCAGACTCTACCATAGCATCTGTTTGAATATATGTCCTGTAGGGACTGAAGGTTGGAACCAATGATCTTTGTGGCCTGTTTAACATTCCTATTCAGGCCTTTCAATCAGCTTGAGAACAAGATGTTGCATATAAGTTAAGAATAAACTAAAGAGTAATTTAATGAACAAATTGGTTAAATATTACAGATAATACCAGTGAGGCAGAGGTTCATTTTCACATTATGTCAGAAGAATAAGAAAATAAATCCAAAAAATGCAAACTAGTGCATATGTGTAAACTTAAAACTCCCTTCACATTCTCTAACCCTAAAACTCCTTTCCCACTATCTAACCCTAAAATCCCCCTACTGCTACCTCCCTACAGCTACTTGCTTGAACTCATATTTCAGTTTGAGTATGAGCAGTGCTCTGTTCTCACAGCTGCTTGTCCAGATTCTAGTCTGAGCATGAGCAGTAGTCTACAAAAGCTATGAGGCACTTGAGTCCCTGGCATGGCAACTGTGGTTTGTGAGTACTTGGGACTCAAGCACCTTTAATGAACCATTTATTAGCACAGAGGAAGAAAGGAGAGATATTTCTGCTGTTAAGAAAGAAAAACATATTATAGGTTCACCTTTAAAAGTGTTACTGTTTATGGTGCCATTGACATTTGTAGAGCGCTATACTGTTTCTACTATACATGTTAGTAATAGCCAAAAGATAAAATATCAGAGACTAGGAATAATGCATAAAACGAGTGGTGTTTCATGTGGTTAAAATAATGAAATAGTCTGGGTTTTTTTTTTTTTTTGTTAATGAGCAAAAAGGGACTTACATTTCATTTTTCCTTCCATATTATAATTGATGCAAGTAACTTTAAATACTGCAGAAAACTGTGAGCAGAAAAATGTTTGGATTAAGCTTTGAGCAAAATTAATAACTCCTTAAACATATAACCATTATTTTCAATAAATGGGCAAACTGCAAAAATCTATATTCCCATAATAAAAAAAAATAAATATGAATAAAATAAATGTAATTTGCATAGCAATTGACATTGTGGTGAATTCATATAATTAAATGGGGTAGCAAAAGCTGTGACCTATCCCTTTTCTGCGTGTGTCAAGAGTACTTGCCAGCTGATCAATGTTAGGTACTTAGCTCCACTGAAGGGTTCCAAAACTTTATTAGCTCATGGCATGACATAAGCATTTGATTCTGTATGATTAGGTAATTTTCTGCAGATTACATGTGACTTGCTGCCCTCATCCTTTTTTGGCATCAATACTAACAGTGAAACCTAAAGTCGGCTGAATTCCTGAATTATTCCAAACACAACCTCTCCTGCAGTTCTTCCTCTATGGGTTATTTACTTATTCCAGTAACCAAAAAACGACCTATTTGATTAGCCACTGGGTTCCTTTGTGCATGTGATGCTCCATCAAGGTAATATAAAATAAAAGAATTAAACAGGCAAATTGCACAAAGAAAATCACTTACTACAGCTGTTTTGGTTCTGATGCTAACCACTAACTTAAATATTTACCATATTCCATGTGCCTCTTTCTTTGACGTGCTTTTGGCACATGTGGGACATTCACAGGCAATGAATCCCAGACATAAGCTTTCAGTCCAAAGAAGTACTTTCTGGACAATTCAGAAGACAATCCCAATTGCTGCTACCAGCAAAAGCTTTCTGAACACATTCTGCATTTCCAGTTTGGCTTAGATTTTAAAAATTAGCTTCCTGGTTGCACATTCATTCAGTTGCAGTTGGAAGTTTTATTCTAAACAATGTAATATAGTTTTAAACAGAGAATAAACTTTACAAATTGTAGAAGATAGGACAGATATGGGAACTTGCATGGAGAAAGCTGCTTGAAATTCTCATATGTTTGGGCCTTTTCTCCCATTATCTAGAGAGTCTAGGTCTTCCCTCTTATGGATTTATGGCATAGATTTAATTTAATATATGAATGCATAGTAAAATTGTGAAACACTCTTAAACTTTTGATAGAATAAGTGTTTTTCCACCCAAGTGGGCTCCTGCACAAGTACAAAGTGACTAAGGAACTCACCTCACTAGAAGTGATGGCAGAACTAAAGGCGATAAAATTAGCACGTGGCTTCATAACTGAACTGTTAAACGTTATTAATCAAGATGTGCAACAAATTAAAAATATTACATCCTTGTATGAAGTCAAACTGACTAATACTGAGGTGGCTCTTAACCAACAAAAAGGGAATTAGTGGCTCTAAATGGTGCCTCAAGGGAATATTTGAAGAATTCTCATCTACTGCACTTAAACTAGAAACAAAGTTGGATGACTTGGAAAACAGAGCTTGCCATAATAATACACATTAGTGGCCTTCTCAAGTGGGTTCAGAGCAATAGTCCTGTAAACTTCAGCAGGAAAGAACTGGGGAAACTGCTAAAAAAACCTCATTTACCAATTATATATTGAGCACATAGAGTTCTTCATAAAAATCAAGAACAGTAATTTGACAAAATATTTTATCATTAAATGCTTCAACTACAATGATCAAAATGCAATATTAAAGGTGGTCAGAGAAACTAAACATGGGCTGTGGTTGCAGGATATTCTGTTAAACAACTCTGGACTACAGCACTTTGTTATATCTAAAATGCAAAAAGATAATGCTATATCTCAGAAAATTCAGAGACCTGAGTTTTTGATCAACTTAACATTTCCAGTGGTGCTGATAGCAAACAAGGGCTCTCAACAGATTCAGCCTTATATGCCTCAAGAAGCAGGATCGGCATTGCAATGTCTCTGAACAGCAGGGAAACAATCCTATGCAGAAGCTGTAAATAAAACAGGACCCCAGACTTTCAGTGCAAGAAAACAAGACTGGTCAGCATCAAGCTCACCTAAAAAGCAGGAATTTCAAAAGAAAGGAAGGGAATTAGATAAACAAGTGATCACATCCAATTGGAATAACCATTCGGTGAGTGCTGAAACACCATAGATTAGATTATGTGCTATGTCAAAATAGATTCAAGCCTTTTGCACAATATGAGTCAGTGTCCCACTTGGACTCTGAGCATCAAACCTTTCCAGGACCAGAAATCACAATGGTAGATATTTCAGAAAGGGAAGAAACATAGGTGAATATTATGACGAACTCAGGAATTTCACCTATTTCGCCGATGGCAAGTCTCATGACAAACTTGAGATGTATATGAAGGATACATGCAGAATCAATCTTGTGATTTTATTTAACATGCTCAGTTGAGGTCATAAGGTTAGGTGATTAGGTTATGTTTGGACTGTTTTTTTTTTTCAACTAGTACATGGCTAAGTAAATTGTTTTCTGATAAGTGAACAGTAAGATGTGATTGTGTACAATTAAAGGGAATTGTTTATTGTTCATTAGCAGAGGGAATATCTATAAGATTAGAACACAGAATTGTAAGTGTCAGGATTGGTTAACAGTCCACCTCTCTGGCTTCTCTGGCCATCTTTGTCCCAACTGGTTGTTATACAGGTTGCTTTATTTTACAGATTACTGTTTATATATGTGGGAACAATATAGTCGAGTTATAAAAACATACATTCAACTGGTGGTTATATTAGTAGAGGTTATATTTTTTTAGACGGTTCTCTGATTCCTTTACATTTGTAAATTTATAGTCAGAGTTGATATTTATGCAGACACAAATGTTTAAACAGTCTACTTCAGTAGATAAGGTACCAGGACCAATGTTAAAAAGGTAGACCATGGTTTACAAATTGTCAACAGGAATATCCACCTATCGTTATGGAATGTGGAAGGTGCTTCAACCTCAATAAAAATGTAGGCAATGTCCAATACTGAATAAATTAAAGAGGAATTATTTCTTTTTACAAGAGACTAAAACAAAAAAAGACTTAGCAGGTCAGCTTTTAATGGTTGGAAAGGATATATATATATATATATATATATATATATATATATATATATATATATTTTTTTTTTTTTTTTTTTTTGCACCTGCACCAAAAGAGGGATTGAGATTTTATTACAGCAGCTGGCCTGGAAAGCCGAGCATGTGGTTACAGATCAGTTTGGGAGCTGGCTTATAGTTAAAATGACCACTTCAATAGGAAGGCTCATTTTAATCAAATTCTATGGCTTAAACAAGGATAAACCCATGCTTTAAATTCACTTAGTACAAATTTAACAGAGGTTTATGCTCCAAGTGACATGATGATGATATTAAAGAATAAGGTAAGACAAATAGAACCAATACGATATAATGAAGAGACAATTTATGAAGAAAATAGATTGGCAAATATATTTAATAAACATTTTCAGATGGGAAAGCCCTTAGAGGTAAAAGAACAGTTGGACTTGAAGACAATAGTTTGTGAAAATACCGTCTGTCCCATTTTTTGGTTTGGACATAGTTAGGGCCTCTTTGGAGAGAATAAAATCTGATCCTGGTATGGGCTCTGATAATTTTCCAACTTCATTTTGGGTTTCTTGCACAACATCTCAGTTGCTATAACATCTTTATTTAATCAGATATTGCTAACATGATACTTGTCATCTAGCTGGAACACTGCAGGCATTATTTTTGTTTATAAAGGAGGTTCTGTGGATAACATCAAGAAATATAGGCCAATTAGCCTTACATATGTTATTTGCAAATGCTTTGAGAGGTGTCTTTCAGGAGTAATTACTGATATACTTCAGGGTAGTCTGATAGATCTGACTCAACATAGCTTCATGAGGCATCATTCCACCTTTACTAACTTGGTAACATTTTATGAGCCAGTATCCTGGGTGCTAGTGAGCAGTTGTGGTTTATATGGCTTTATCAATGTTTATCATGTTATTATTGAAGCTATGTATACATATTTGATCCTTATTTGATATGCTGGGTTGCTAATTGGTTGTATGACAGGCTACAAAGGTTTAAGCTTCATAGTTCTGTCTCTGAATGGGCCAAGGTGATAAGGGGTGTACCTCAATGCTCTGTCCTGGGCCCTTTGCTGTTTAGTATTGTTTTTACCTTGATTCCAAGAAATGAAAAGGTATGGCTGGCTAAATATGCAAATTATATAAAAATGGGATATGCGGTTTCATCTTCTGAAGGCCATGATTGTTTAAACTGGATCTGTGTTTAGCCATCAAATGTCATTTGCATCAAATGGCTAAACATCAAACCCTGTCCATTGAACGGTCATTCAGCAAACATTCATTTCAGCAAATTAGAAGGTAACTAGTTGGCCAACACTTTTAAATCAGTATATGTGTAGATTACAACTTGGTTGGCTTAAATGGAATGAGAGTTAATATGGAAAAAAGTGTAGTTTTATATTTTGGGATGGTAAATATTAATATAGCAATTAAACTGGGACAATTAGAATTATAGAACTTGACAGAATGCAATGATATGGATATAATAGTGAGTAATAATTTAATCTATAAAAAGCATGTTCAGATAATGAATATTAAGGCAATTAGACTGGTGGGATTAATTTTAAGGAATTTTGATGTTAGGAATAGGGAATTTGTAACCAGATTATTTGTATCATATGTTCAACCAATTATTGAACATAATATATTGTTCTGTGTGCTGAACAAAAGTGACTTATTATTGGAGGACATTCAGCAAAAGTTTACTAAAAGAATCCCAGAGATTAGAGATAATTAATACAGCTCCAGATTGCAAGATTGAAGTTTGTTTTCTGTTAGTTAGTTAGATGTGTAGTAAATTATGCATGGTGTATAAAACTTTTAAGAATGAGGAGTTAAGTTTGATTCTTAACCTAGAACTGTTTAGTTCATGTAAAGTTACAAGACACGTTTGTTATACACACAAGGTAAGAAGATGTAGGGCTACTTTGAGATCTGGATACCTTTCACAATCACTTTCATGTAAGTGGAATAGTCCACCTTTAGACATTCACCAATCAGATTTATTGCAACTGTTTAAAAACAATTTAGATAAAAGGGTGGGGAGTCGGGTCTTTTATATAGATTTGGAGTCTATGTTATAAATGGCCTTTGGCCTTAACACAGTTATAATGAACATTTGAACATAATCTTGGGAGGAAACTTCAATGTAGTTCTAGATCCACATATGTATGAATAGAGCTCCTAGAGGTAAGATTAGGCTTCCTAAAATAGCAAAGGCATTTCATGATTTTATAGATGACTTTCAGTTAGTAGATGTGTGGAGGACCCTCAATCCCACTGGTTAAGATTACACTTATTATAACAATAAAATTACTAGTTGCTTGGATTTTTGGTTAGTCTCAAAGAGTTTACTTATAGCAGTGACTGTCTCTAAAATTTTGTCGCAAGCATTCTTGGATCTTCTGATATTTCCATGGCAATATACAGCATTGCCACCTCACTATCAATTCCCCCTTTGGAGTTTAGATACACTTGTACTGACTACATCTTGTATGAGAAATAGTTTGGAATGGTTAACACAGATATTTTGAGTATAGCACTTGACAACACATATTAACATTTTTGCTGTATGGGAGCAATTTAAAATTAAATGCAAATCATTTGTCAAAGAAATTAGGGCTTAACATCAACTCTATATTTATAGAAAACTGACTAAATGTCAGGAGAAATTGAATCTATTAGATGAAGAATTTAAACAAAAGATGGATAGAAACAGAGTTATTTTTGGTAAATTAGGTGCCTTAAACAGGAAATAAAATAAACAGAATTTCAAAAAATACATGCTAGATGGGAATTCTCTAGACAGTTTAAATGGGTACAGGGCATAGTTTTGAATAAACTCCTGGCATGGAAATGTAAGGAGCATGTACAGAGTCTTAAGATTATGGCAGTAGACTGCAAGGAAGAAGGTAACAAGAAAGCCACAAGAAATTAATGATATTCTGCTGCAGATTACATAAGGGCAGAGAATGAACTAGTAGCAGGAATGGTCACTAGTACAGCATGGATGACGAGTATAGTAACTGCCCCAATGGATCTTCTGGACTGGTTGAGAACCTCATTTCTAAAGCTGAAATTGAAACAGCTACTGACACTTTAGTTAAAGGGAAAGCTTATGGCCCTGATGGATTTCCTATAGAGTTTTGCAAGTGTTTTAAACATATAGTAGGAGATCCACTTTTTTATGTTTTTAATCAAGCAATAGAGGGCAGAGGTTCCCGACTAACATGGCCAGGCTGAGAGTATTAATGTTTCCTAAACCTAATAAAGCTTTATTTAATCCCAGCAGCTATATACCAATATCTTTATTAAATACAAATATCAAGATCTATGCTACGCTTTTAGCTACTAGATTGGATGGAGCTATAAAACATTTGCCCCCCCCCCCAAATCATTTAGATTTTAGAAAGGAATCATATGTTGGCTCTGATGAGATCAAAACTTAGCTTAATTTACAATATTTGTGCACATACACATGGGCGGGAGTGGGCTTTGATGTTGGACTTTAACAAAGCCTTTGATAATATTCAATGGCCTTTTATCTGGAAAGTTTTCGAATATTACAGAGTCCCATGATTATTTATTGGCCAGGTGAAATTATTATATAGTCAGATCTTCACTATTGGTATATTATCTATACCTATCACATTAATTAGAAGAACCTGACAAAGCTGACCACTTTCCCCATATATGTTTATGTAAGTGACATCAGTAGAAGCAGCTACATAACTACAAAATGCACGAGTTTCAATATTACGATTAAAGAGACTGTACCCCCTCTTACTACCTGGATTGCAAATGACTGCATCATTTGGCTTAATAATGCTCAGGCACAGGTAGAGACTTTATTAGGAGAAGTATATGCAATCCTTGCATCCATGAGCCTTTGGATTAATAAGAGCAAAGCACTTCTTCCCTTTGGGAGGTCACATTTTCAAAGTAGGAGAAGTAAAATGCACTTGATAAATTAGGTAAAGGATGTTATTTATTGGGGTATGTGTATTCATGTAGACCTATATAAATGGGTTGAGAGAAACATGACCTCCTTCATAGAAACACTACTGGAGCATGGTAAGGAAGTAGAAAAAGCTGCACTTGCATTTCCTTAATAAAATTCAGATTATTACAATGTTTGCCCTTCCAAAATTTCTGTTCATTGTGCAGCATCTCTCATATGCTACTTTTCCCCCAGAAGGTATAGAAAATATTTTTATATTTTCTCTGGAAAGGTCACCAGCTCTATATAAGTCAGAAGTCATTGTATATGCATTGTATATGCAAAAGTAAAAAGAGACAATTTGGGGTCACGTGATGGAGTAGGACCATGTCTAGGAAATCTCTTTTTGTGGTGTGACAAGATGGTTTAGCTATATCAGTGTTTCATTCAAGACAACTCACATCTGCTAACAGTATTAATGACAGAATAGGAACAGCATGCTAATGCAACCCTTTACAGAAAAAGAGTGGATAAACTGTTCAGAATAATAGATGGCCTTTAATGTCAATATTTATGTTTCTAAAAATGGTATATCTATTGCATCTTACTCTTTTAATGCTATTTCAGATTGGTTTGTTGCCCCTTAGTGTTTAGGCATTGTAAAGCAGAGACTGCAAATTATGTTCATATCTTCAGGCAGTGTTCCTTCACCAAACAGTTTTGATCAAGAAATACTGAGGGAATTATATGGGCTTTGAGAATGCCATTATCAACTAGGAACAATATTAAATTTTGTCTGTTTGGGATGGGGCAATCCCTATATTGCATAGAAGTTTCAGAGTATATTCAGATCTGTACTGTTTTCTCTACACTATTAATGTGCATGACATTATTAGCATAGAGTTCACGAATATGTACAAATTGATATAACTGGTATATTTACACAGGGTAACTTTATAACTCTGTAGTTAAGTTACTTAAGTAGCTAGTTAATTTTATCATGCAAAAAGCACTGACTTTTTCTAACTGAACTGTGTTTATTGTGGATAACCTTTTTTTTAAATGTGTGCAAGATGTAGTTTCAGATTATAAGACTTGCTGCATCTCTGCATCACTGCTTTAAAAACTGTATACAATGCATCGATTTCACACATTTTATATGTTGCAATAATTACTGAAAGCAACAAGTTCCGATTTGTAGAGGTTTTACATTTTTTAGAAAAATCTAACACATAACACATAACTCAGCTTAACATAGCTTTCATGCTTCATCATTGCTGTGTGTTTTACTGAAATACAGCTGCATATTTCATGCAGCCTATTACACCCACTCATAAACTCTTTTATGTCTTCTTTCCACTTCATGCATTCTTTTAATTTACAAAGCAATTTCTTACATTTTACAGATTACTACTAATTTCTCATTTTTCTCATTTATCCATCTCAACACTTAATGAAGCTGCAAATACCACTAGATGTAATAATCCCAGTTTCATTCCATCTTTATTCATATATAATACTGCTCTCTTTACTCGGTTTAATCTAGATCCCATACAAACATAAAAATGACTTCTAATAGTTGTTTTTCATGCATTCTTGGAATCATAAACACAATGGATAAATACACCATCTTTCCAATTAATATCGACTTTATCAAATTAACTCTTTTCTTATAAGATAATTTGTATGTTCTCCATAAACAACTAATTTCTTTTCAATCACTTTAACAGGTTTTCCCATTGTGTTCCACTTATTATTTTATTACCAAAGGTTATTTCCAATACTGAAATTGCTTTAATTGTAATTGTATTCCTCCTATCTTTATCCCATCTCCTGGACCTTTAATTGTTTATCTTATTTAGTGTCATAGACATTTATTTTCCGCAGTTGTGGTGCTGCGGTAGCGCTGTCACCTCACAGTAAGACGCTGTCCAGTTCGACTCTCAGCTAGAGCGTCTTCTGCGTGGAGACATGCGTGAATGGGTGTACCTTCGTTGAAGGTTGTGCGTTAGGGTTGGCAACTCAGCACGTAAAAATCAACTGCCAATCATTAGCAGACCGGAGTTCCGCTGTGGCGGCCCTAACCGGGAAAAGCCAAAAGACACAACAGTGTCATAGACATTTATTTTAAGCAATCTGCCACACAAAAATATGGCTACTTTCATCCATAAACTATTTTACTTATAATAACATCATCTGCGTATGTCATCAAAAACTGGAGTGGCAAATAAATCTACATTTACACTTTATCTAATTCATTAATTATGCGATGTGAACATTGTTTTCACTTTCCATATTTTATTACATTCTTTCTTTCTTTAAAAAATCTTCCACATAATGAACAATGGCTTCCATAATTTATGTTTTTTTTCCATCTCTCTTTTCTTATTTTTCATTTTTCTCATTATACAACTGTCTTCTTTTACAGTCTTACTCAAATATACTGACATTTCTTCCTTTTTTCCTTGTAATAAGTATATTTGTTTAGAAAACAAATTCTTGATCTTTTCATGATTTCTTTTCTATACTCTTTTTCTTTGTCATAATACTCACTCTCTCTCATTCTTTTCAAGGTTTTCAAAAGAATGTTTATACGTCTTTACATATCTGTATTTTTCTATCTTTCTGGTTTCTTTCTACCATTTTAAAAACATTTTTAAATTTACTTTTAAATATAATTCACCATTTTGACCAATTAACATAAAATGTCTCCATGGTAACATGATCTCTCCATAATTTTATAATTTCTTCTTTTCCTTTTTCATTCCATTCTTTTTTCATTTATTATTTTTATTATCTTTCCTATTTTTATATGTTCTTTATTTTCATTTATCTCCATCCATATTACTAAAAATGATCTGTAAATCCTGTTACAACTGCTTCCCATTTTCCTATACTTATTCCTTCAGATATTATAAAATAATTTATTTCCAATTTAAGAATCCTCTTCTATACATCCAAAATTTTCTATTCCATATAAACAAGTTACCACATTTCTTAACTTCTATCATTTTTCTTATATCTTTCCTTTCATTTCCTTTTTGCTTCCTAAATCACAGTTAAAATCCCTTGTCAATATACTAGTCATATTCACTATTAGATAATCCAATGATTATTGAAATAAGTTTTTGCTTTCTTTACAAATAACATAAGCATATAAATCTATAATTCTATATATTTTTTCTTGACATCTCAAATCAATAATAGATAATCTTACCATCCTCACTAGTGATACATTTAATATATTCACTATTCTTCTACCTAATACTGTTATTCCTAAACAACATTAATTTCTCAAATTCCATATTACATTTCCATCTCATATTTTTTCTGTCTGCAATTTTTCTTTATTTCTTAAGCATCTTCTAATACAATTATGCCTGCATTACATTTATTAAGCCATTCTAGAATTCCTATCATTTTTACAATTTACAATATTTTTATACTGTTTACATTTACCAAAAGAATCCCTAAACTATTGCTTTCTATTTTCTTTAATTAAAAATAAATCATTTACCCTTCCTAACTTACATTAACTATTACAAATTTTCCTTTCCTTTTTATTTTAAATTTATTCCTTTAACCTTCCTTGTCCTATCTTTCACTCTTCTTTCAATAGAACTCTTTTTCCTTTCCCTACTTTCCAGTTTGCATTTTCTTCATCACTGATTTCTAAATCTGTCTCCGTCTCCTTTCAATCTTCTAGTTCTTTATTTTTATCATTTTCTTTTTCTAAATTATCTTCAATTTCAATTTCTAATTTTTTTATTTTGTTCTATATCTTCACATTTTTTCACTGTCATTAAGCACTTTTTACAGTCCATCCAAAAATATTCAATTTGTTTATATTTATAACATTCTAGTTCACATTTCTTTGCATGATGTCCTATTTCCCCCATATTTAGTATTTCTTTTTATCATGATTGTTCACAAGATGTCCTTCATTCCCACAAAAAACATGTTTTTGGCTAGCCCAAATATTTTACAACACCCCTATTACCATCAATATTTATAACACTTGGAATGTGCAAAATTTTTTCCATTTTCATTTTCAAAACAGCTTTGTAATTCCATCCCCAGTCCATAAACCCCTATTGTCATAAACCTTAAAAATATTCATCACTTCTTTAAAAATGCTTTTTAAATGTATTTTCAATGTCTGTCTTTCTACTTCTGTTTGAAACTGTATATGCATTTTTATTTCTCAAAAAACAAGCTTTTATGACATAATTATTCCAAGGATTATCATTTTGTCTCTTTTCATACTCGCATAAATATTTTTCATTCCATGAACAGTCTGAAAAATAAGGTCACAAAATGTATCTTTATTTATTAAAATAAAAACACTTACACTTGGACTTTCACACCTAAAAAGTAAAGTTATAGTGTCCCGTACCTTGTATCTTTTCAATTCATTATTCCTTTTACTTTGTACTTTTTCATGCTGTCATCTCTTTTTTTCTTTTTGCTCAGCACTGTTTCTGACTGTCTCAGCATACTTTTTTTCTGTGAAGCATCATCCCCTTTTTGGATTACCTCCAACTTTTCCTCTTAGATTTTCTCCATTATCTGTCTCCAGGAAATGTTTCCTCCATTCTCTGGGTCACTCTGGTTTAGTGTATCTTGTAGGATATCATCCTGCAACCCTTTTAATTGAAGGGTTATAACAACACATTCTTCCCTTGCCATCTTCTCCTATTCTGCACAGAGTTTTTCTTGAAAAAGAACCCCAGTTCTCTGCAAACATGTCCCTATGAGCTGGCACTCACCTCTGCTCATTCCATCTCCCTCTCCATGCTGAGCACCATCCTCCTAGCCACCACTGCACCAGGAATGGGACATGCACACATACTTGTGGCTAGCACTTTCATGAATACCATTCTATAATGAGTAGAGGATGTTCCTCTATGCTCTGAACCAAATTCCCCTAGCAGTATAAATACCACTTTGGATCTCCCCTGAAAAGAGGCTACCAGCCTAGTAGGACTAACATGGTCAACAAAAGATAAATAAATAGATGTTACACCTGTAATACTCAGCTAGTCTTAGCAAGCTACCCTTGTGCAACTCCTGTCTTCTAATGTTCTAGCATCAACCTCTAACAATTATTTAAAACCACATTTCTTCAAGATACCATCCCGCTACCTCTGATCCTCTACTGCTACCAAGTCTTTGTTTTGAGGTTCAAAACCTCTCATCCCTTTTTGCCCACATGACTCATGATTGCTTGCTTGGTGGGCTCACATTACATAGCTACAGCTGAAATATTCTGCTCTGAGTTCTAATACAGTACTCCCTTAGCAGATCTCATACAATTACTCCTCCTGCTGCTAGTGTACATTGATGATGACTCATTCCATCTGCATATAATGGCATTGAAATGTGGATGCCAATTCAAGACTTTTTATGGGATGAAATGCTACAAAACTTTCATAGCTGATGCATGCCAGCCTACTCAGTTACCTATCCTGAAATCCTTGGATGGATACATTCTTAAGTGTTACCTGCAATGAACAAAAATAAAACATGTTATTTGATTTGGGAAAAAGTAAAAGTTTGTTAGTTTTTGATGGCATTTATCAAGACAGGGCTGCTGGTGAAATCCCAACAACTTTAGATGTGATTTTTGAAAGAGAGGAACTATAAGTGATAATATCTAGTGGACATTTTCAAATCCAGTGTGTGTGTGTGTGTGTGTGTGGGGGGGGGGGGGGGGCATAAACACACACTCAAGATATCTCAATCGAATACTATGCCTATTGAATATCAACCCTGAAAACAGTCTCTTGGGATTTTTTGTAACCATCTGGATACTAAAAAGTCAATGAAAGTGATTTGCAAGAAGTTTCTAAAATATGCAGGTAAGAAACACATGCTTGTTTCTGTGAAGTGTTCCTAATGTTCAGAATATATTGCCATCTTTCAGTAGTGATACTCCTTAACTAATTATTCCATGAGTATATAATAGAACAGAAATAAATGTTGATTTGAGTTTATTTTTCAGGCAAGGTGGTATTTGGTGAGCCAATTGCTGCAAGTTTAGGCACAGATGGGACAAACTACTGGCACCATGACTGGAGTCATGCAGCTGCATATGTTATGGGGCCACCACTCAGACCAGATCCGACAACACCTGCTTATCTAATGGATCTACTTGCTAAGTAAGTGAAAGCACCTGTGCAAAAAAAAATATTAAATTAGCAAAATAAAATGGCAATAGTGATTCTATTAATGTGCTCAAAAATTCTATGGCATTAATGATGACAGTGTTAGCTATTTGTATTAAAAGGCAGAGTTCATGAAGAATTAACAGAACACAAAACATCACTATTGCATCAAAGTTGCACTCTTGAAATGGTAATGAAGGGTTACATAATGCTGTAGGGACACTAAAGAATGTCTTCTACAGCACAAGTGAACCAAAACAAATATATCATCGTATGCCATAAGTAACTCTCCATATTATAAATATGTGGCTGCAAAGTGTAGTCTGGATGAACAGTGAATAGTTCTAAGAAACATAAATAAAAATATAGTAAACAAGTACTCACAGAATCACACAGATGGACCAAAGTGGTAAAAGCACAGGCTTCATTTTGTAGTTTTGGGTTTGAATCCTTTTGTCCCTGAGTTCTTATTCTATAATTTTAAGCAAGTCGCTGAAACCAGGCAATACAATTAGGTTTCACCTAAAAAGAGGCACCTTCAGGGAAATTGTTAAGATTTTTTAAATAGTATAACAACTAGCCTACAAACTTCCAGAACATAACTCCCACATATGCAGATGCTCACCCACACAAGACTGTGAGTTTTTCTGTAAAGCATACCTTTTCAAAGTTACAGAACTATGCAGTCTGAACAAAACACAGATAAATACATACACACAATCACACTCGCGTGCGCACACACACACACACACACACACACACACACACACACACACACACACACACACTTCAAACTATATAATCATAAACCATGAAAATATGTTGAGTTTTCTAGTTTAAATTCTAGCACATTTTATTACACAGAATAAATAAACAATTAAAACATGCATGCCATGGTGCATATGTCACATGTTTGATTATGCTCATGATGTTCACTTAGCAAGCAAATTACAAAAAAGGCTAAAACATGCAGGGCAAATGATTGTACACTATAAAGCTTGAAACAGCTTTAGGTG
Source organism: Protopterus annectens (assembly GCF_019279795.1). NCBI lineage: Eukaryota > Metazoa > Chordata > Ceratodontiformes > Protopteridae > Protopterus > Protopterus annectens. The sequence goes on along the minus strand of NC_056731.1, from coordinate 1,652,725,589 downwards.
ATATGATGCAAAAGGTAGTTCCAAGTGAAACGATACTGTCAGACGGATGTCCACAGATGGAGCATATTAAAGAAGGTATGAACTTTAACCTGTAACCTTGAGTTTGATTCCCTCACTCTCCATTTTTGAGTAATGGCTCTCTATCAGCAGTGTGAGACCTGATGTTGATGCTAATATATGTATTGCCCATATTCACACTGGCAGTTCTGCAATTGTGAGGCTCAAAGTTACTGTACTCAGAATTTCCACTAGCACCTCTAAGAGCTAGTCAGTCAACCAGAAAATGTTTCTAGGCCAAACATGAAAGAGGCACTTGTGCTTAATAGGCTCTCCTAGTTAATGAATAAATAAAATTAAAAATATAATGACTGCAACACACATGGCAGAAATTTATGCATTGTGAAACATAAAGGTACATAGCGCTCGAAGTTATGATGCTATGGGATAGTGACTGTCACAGGCAGGGTCTTAAGGGGGTGTGTATGTAGAATAGCAGAATGTACCCTGGCTAGCTTGAGATGGAAAAATGAGTAACAGATATTCTCTTCCAAACAGCAAAGGGCAAATAGACATGATGCTTCTTGCACTTTATTGGAATGCTTATTGTTGGGCAATGTCCTCACCTGTTCCATCTATTGGCTGTCATCATAGTTCTAGTGTTTTACAGATATTTTGTAGTTCCAGCTCTGATTTATGTATGTATATGTGAGCGTATCTATCTATCTATATATATATATATATATATATATATATATATATATATATATATATATTATATATATATATATATATATATATATATATATATATATATAATATATATATATATATATATATATATACTTACACACAGAACTAATTGGTTAATAGAGACTTGGAGAGAAAGAGCCACACAGAGAAGTTACTACAGATATATTATCAAATTACATGCTACACCCTGTTTATAAATATCATTACTTAAAAGTCAGAATCAGCATTAAAATAAAAAAGTTCTACTAATAAAATCTAAAGTGAAAATGAAAGCAGACTTTTTCTGTCTCCATCATTTAAAGTGAAAATATAAGCAGACCTCTGACCCCATCATCTACATGTCTAAGTATGCTGTTTGGTAATTATTTGTACAGTGATGACCTCACAACAACTGGAACTGATAACTGTACTTTCAACACTGATCAGAAGGCCCTCGGAAAGGATGACTTCACAAAAATCCCTAATGGAGTGAATGGTGTAGAAGACAGAATGTCTGTCATATGGGAAAAAGGAGTGGTAAGTGTTTACTACTATTAATTAAATGCAATTTTAATAAACTGATGCTCCATGTGGGGCAACATTAATGAATTTACTGTTGTCGTACTGTTTTTGCACCTCTCTCATTATCCTAGTTATAAAAAAATTATGTGTTGTGAATTTTCTAAAGTGAAACTCGCCATGTTTAGCTCATAAAGCCCCACTCCAGCAAAAGCGTTAACAACAAAAAAATTATTTCATAAATACATGAAAATATTGATTTCTATGTGACATTAAGCTCTAAAACACATTTGCCATGTAGGAACTATGCAAAATGAATTATTTAACAAAGTTACCATCTCTAAGACTAACTCATCCTGGAAAAAAGGCAGTTTCTCATTTGTGACATTTCGTAGTAAATGGGCTTTTTTATCAATATAACAGCAATTTTGTTCTATGATGTTCATCATAACATGACTTAGTATGCTCATGTTTCCCTTCAGAATGCATAAATCTTTTGCCTTTTACTAAAACATGACTTGTCTAATCAAGTTACTGCTATGAAGGACATTTGGATTTTCATTCATTTGCTCACAGACTGGGGTCCACATTTTTTGCTTCAGATACTTGTGGTGGAGGATCGCCTTAGTAATCATTGAAAACAATGCAAGAAGTACAGTTTGTGATGCAGCAGTCACTTGATAATGAAATGGTTAGTTGTAATATTTCTTACTCCAACAGGAATGCTCTTTACATTTGCATTTAAGCTACTTTTGTTTTCTAGACCAGGTTTAAAGCCATAACATTGCAGATGTCTGTTTAGTCTATTTTTCTAGTATCTGAAAATGAGACAGCCACAAATTTGCTGGATGGGTACACAGAATTTACAATCATAGGCAGATTTAGAGGGGTTGCTAAGGGTGCTATAGCTCCCTTGTCAGTGCTTATGTTAAGGATTAATCAGCTTGAAAATTATAAAATAGTTTTTAATCATGATTTTCCATATTACAGTTTCATCTGTAAGTTACAGGCCAGCTCTTTTGTAAAAGCATTCAGTCTGGAGGTGTATAATGTTGGCATTAGGGCAGTTAATGCTGCTGATTTCATGCCCATCTGATGATGTAATATTTATTGGTATGGACTTAATATAAGAATTCATTAATATCTATCTAATATCAATGCAATTATAGTTCTTGGTTTATAGTGTTACTCCTCAGTTGTTGATATAATCAGCTTTTTTTTTTTAACATGAAGATATCTCTGAAGGAAATCTATGCACATTTATAAAAAAATGATGTCTCTTAACAACATGTTGTGTACCTCTGAATCATTTGTGTCTCTTCCAATTTAGAGCTGCAGTGAACAGAATGACGTTTTATAAAAATGATAAACTATAATGTGCCCTTCCACCTTGCATGAACTCTAGCCTCAGAACAGTGACAGACGAGATCATGCATCATGCTTGCACTCGCTGTGCACATCATGGCGGCTGAACCGGATTCTGTATTTGGTTTGCACCAAACTGTTCATCATGGACAAAGCCACTGATTTACATTTAGTAAAATAATAAAGACTCCTTTTTCTTAGCTGAAATTCCACGTATTATGCTGGTGATTGTAACTCTGGTTTCCAGTCAACACAGTTATTCTGTTTGCAATTTCCATAGTTTATACAAACAGATCAAAAGCAGATTTTTATGTGTCTGGAAGAGATTAAAAGCATATCTTAAAAACAGAATACCAAGTTAAGAAGTGTCTATGTCAGATCGTCGAATGACCACATTTTCAAACATATCATCCCATTGACAATGCAAACCATCGAACTGTTCTGACTGAGATTGCATTAGGGTGGGGATCAGGAAATTTGTCCTTTTCACCACTGTAGTATGATCTCAGAGTTGGTATATATAATTAGTGGGGAGCTTGGGGGGGTTCAATAGCCTGCATAGTCGATGAGATAATGTTCGACAATGTGGCTATGATATAGACGTAGTTAAGAAAACTGACAAGAGAAATTCAAGTTTTGTTTAAAGAGTAATCTAGTCTAAGATGCCAGAGTCTATGAATTCCTTTGTTTTCATACTTAGTACCAATTTTTAAATTTTACATGATTTTGATGAAAAATGGAACAACACTGGCTTTGAGTATGAATTCACAAAAACAAGGCATTGACAAAATCGACAGCCCAAATTTATTTTGTAATAGTCTGCCTGACAGACAATAGGGCAAGATAATATTAAAGCTTCTTAGTCACTAGGAGAAATCAGCATTGAAAACATTTTGATGCATGTGAAATCACTTCCCATATTGTTGGACATGGTGCTATCAGCTGAGTGCAACTCATTGACATTGGACTTTGGTCACTTC